>NC_050446.1:129642145-129942145 GCF_903995425.1 Onychomys torridus
ATAGCAGTTTTCAGCCATGCTCATGCCCACTTGTCACCTCATCTTCACACTGACCCCTTTCAATCTCCCTATTTTCACACTGCTCCATCCCATAGTCACCCCATCTTCTCACTGCCCCTTACAGTCACCCCATCTTCACCCCGCCTCTCCCAGTCACCCCATCTTCACACCGTCTCCTCTCTAGTCACCCCATCTTCACACTGACTCCTCCCAGTCACCCCATCTTCACACCACCCCTTATAGTCACCCCATCTTCACCCCGCCTCTCCCAGTTACCCCATCTTCACACCGCCTCCTCTCTAGTCACCCCATCTTCACAACGCCCCTTCTTTCATTCTCTGTTCATTTTTTCTCCTACTCTTTGCAAATGAAGGAAATGCTAGTTGTTTTTATTTTCTACTAAATGCCCCCTGTTTCCTCTTTACTTATTTGATTGACACTGAGTCAGTTTTTAATATCCACACTTCCGAGCTTCTGGCTCTCTAGGACAATGGGGCTGTGTGCTGAAGGCTAATAGCTCACACAAGTTGGAACATCTGTTTCTGGATATTTGGCTCCACACAGGATGTTTTCTTTGTATCCAGATACATTGTAGTTAACCACATTAGCCAGGCTCAGGTTCTCTGACTCTAAAGAGAAATCCATTTAAACATCAGTAACTGCCTATTACATTATTTAAAAATTTTAATTATATCTTCTTATTTTTGTGGTTTGGAAGGTAATAGAATGCACTAAAGTAAGGTTTCAGTTGACAGCTTTGCTTTATTATGGCATACTATTTGACCAGGTATGACCCAGTCCAGCTGTCCCACTTTCATTTGATGCTGTGACAAAATATCCTACAAAAGCAACTTAGGGAAGAAAGAGTGTTTTTGGATTACAGGTTTCAGGTCATTATTGTGGAGAAGGTCAAGCCTGGAACTTAAAATATCAAATCAACAGCCAATAGTAGACAGCCAGCTCTAAGCTAGCTTTCTCCTCTCCTGGATGGTGGACAGTGCTTCCCATAAGGAACTGTGTCTTTATATCAATTAACAATCAAGATTGTCTCCCACAGATATTCCCACAGGTCAGCTTGGCATAGATAATTCCTTGTTAAGACTCTGTCCAAGCGAATTTAGATTGTGTCAAACTAGACAGTTAAAGCTAGCCAGCGCTGAACACTGCCCCTGACTCTGCAAAGGGTGGTTGTCACTCACAAGGAGGAGCAAGGACAGTGGTAAAGGGTTGTGTATGTTTAGATTTATTAGAATTGCAGAGCTGGGGGCTGGCTATGTCACTGAGCCTCTGTATCCATATAGATCTAAGCTGACCTTCTCCTGGGAAGGTTTGGATGTAAGAGTCAACAATGCCTTTGCTTTGCCTGCCTGCACTCAGTGAGACACTTTTTTTGTCTCAGAACTGCAAAGGTCCAGATCAGCTCATGCTATACAGCTGGATCATAGGAAGAACCCTTGGCTCCCAAATTTTCAGGGTCTCAGCTAAATTTTCATCCTTTAGTTGAAGTGGGAAAGTTTCATTTTTACTTTTCTGAGGCAATTTCTTCCATCTTGTAGAAAGCTTAGTGATGCAATAGATTTGGAACAAAATATTTACACATGTGTATATTTATACACATATGCACATATATTTACACACATTTATGATTTGGTTCCTACAATTTGAACAGTCAGCAAGTTAAATATTTGCAGGGTTAAGTGGCAGAATGGGGACCCCAAGAGGGACTGATACTTCTTGAGTGTAAAGGAAATCTGTGAGCAGAATTCCCTCTTCCAGGTGGCTGTTTCCTTAAGGTTGCCCACTGAGGGAATGAGACCCTGAGAGTATGGATAATGTATCCAGTTCATATTGCTGTAACTCTTGTACCCAGAGTCCCCCAAAGACCACCAAGAGACCAAATCCGATGTAAAAGCAAAGAGTCTTTGTACTGTTGCGAGTCAACTCGGGCCTCTCTGTCCCTCTGATGCAGCAGCAGAGCAGGAGAGACCCTGAGTAGCAATGGGGCAGGGTCTTTATAAGGAGAAAAGTAAGGGAGGTCTTGGGGTCTTCAGTCTACGTAAGAACAGACAGGATTGGTTTATGTGAGTGGCAATCTTTTAATTGGCTAGGGTTTGTTGGGGATTCAGTTATCCATTTTGGGGCAGGCCTGGACAATCACAGCTTTGACCTTGAGCTTCTGTGTAGTCTGGCTGGCATAGCACGAACTGATGGTAGGGGCTGGCTCTGTGGCCCAGGCTTGGCATGTCCTATCTCCCTATCCCTGCTGGCAGGGACATCAGTGATTGATTGTCTTTTGTTCATGGCCTTCCCAGAAACTGCTTGTTCAAGTCTCAGGAAACTGAAATTGAGGCTTGATCTCTGAGAGAAGAGAGTGCAGCCTGTTATGGCATCTACTTGGTCCTTTCAATAATGATCCACTGAATTAAATTTTTTTGCATGTTACACTTAAAGTCTTCAGGCCATGGCCAGCTGCCTGTACTGTGTTGGGTCTCAGGCAAGGTGGAATATCATGGTGACAGTGGAGAAGACAGAGACAGGACAAGGACCAGAACACATCCTTCAAAGACATGGACCAGTGACTCAGTTCCTCCCAATAAGTTCCCACTCTTAACATTCCACCACCTCCTAAAAGGACAACCCACTGGGAACCAAGCCTTTATCACACCGCTTTTGAGGACTAACCAAATCCAAAGTATGCAGAGAATAATCTTCACTCAACACATATCCATTCACTCATCTTAAATACAAAATACCTTCAGAGTAACCTCTGGTATAGTATGTGCCCAAACAGCTAGGAAAAGTGGTCTAAAAATGTTGGGACACAGGATCCATCCGGTCCAGTGCCACACCTTGTGATGGTCTATGTTCCTTCAGCCTTCTTCATTGTGGAACAGCACCTTCATTTTGGCTTAACTTCTATGACATTCATTTAACAATTGAGAAGTTTACAGAGGACACATGTTTCAGAGTATCTGCCAATCAGAATTCATGTGATGCTTCCTCATTATTTTATGCAGGCTTTACTCTGGGGGCCAGAATGGCAGAGGTAGTTCTGTATACATCTAGTCAGTGTCCAGAGAGGACATTTGTTTTGTGGCTGTTGGTATGCTTCCCAATCACTTCCAGGTTCTTCCTGTTCCTCTTTTTGTAATGACAAGGCTATTTCACACATGAACTCGTAGCAACTATGTGGTCACTTACACGAGACCTGCACAGGCTCAACATTGAACAAAACCCGGAATGGAGTGGAGAAGGGCTCCCAAAGCCCCATCTCTCCCCAAGGAGCTATATGGTACTGGAAGAAGACACAGATTTCTCTGAGCAGTAGACACTGGCAGGTTCCCTATGTCACAACAGGTGACTCCACATATGAACAGCACTAATTGGACTCTGTTGGTAATAAACAATTAAAAGGAGATTTGAAGCTAGAAGGGAGATATATTGGGGAGGGGAGCTAAGGACAGCTTAAGTTTAAGGTGCATTGCACGCATCTAGTGAATTTTCAAAGACTAATACAAAGGGGGAATATGCATGTAACTTGAAAATGCATGAATATCAAATTCCTCATCAAACTTTTACTACTTAGTTCAATATCCACACATTCCGTGACTGAATTATTACACATGGCTGTCAAATGTGTGTCTAACTCCATCATTCTTTTTACATTCTTAGCTGATTTTCTGCTATGGGAAACCATTTCTATTTTTCCTATTTATGTGGATCAACAGAAGTGCAGAGGTTCGTAATTTATTCAGTGAGTGTCAATTGCCGCCATGTCCAGTTGGAGCCCCAAGGTTGACACAGATTCCATCATGTTCCTTATTTTCAGAGCACTTGTCACTCTGTGGCTTCAGATGTTCCAGGGTCACCTGGTTCTTTCCTGTCCCAGTCCTTTCTCCCTTCCAGAGGAGACTAGCATTTAGAAACCACAGGGTGAGCACAGGATGTGTTCATTGTCTTTGGCTTGTCAAGTCTCCCAGACCTTCTCAGAGGACAGACCCAGGGAGTGTGTGTGCGTTCCTGTGTGTGTGTGTGTGTGTGTGTGTGTGTGCGCACATGCATGTGTGTGTTCTTTTTGTATCATATGTACCTATCTTCATAGATCTGTATCTATATATCTGAGTCAATCAACTCTCCTTATTTTTTCATATGTGTAAGATCTTTTTTGTTTGACAGTGGAAAACCAGTCGCTGACACCCCTATTGGATTTACTCACTGAATTCATATTCAGGCCAGTGACTTCTGCTTTTCCTCCCTTGCTTGGAAGTTGGTCCTTAGGTCGGCTGATCTCTGAGACTTCTTTGTATCTCTTCACTGCCAGCCTCACCTTCAGTTCCCTCTTCACCCTCTCAAATTCTCATCCATGTGATATTTTAGGAACCACCTTCACAATTGGCATCCAGGGTTCTAAAGGCAGGAGATAGTGGCAGGAATAAGATGAACTTGATCCCTGCTCACACACAGCTTGATTTCTTCCTGAAATGAGAAAGTTTACTTTTGGATTTATAATCATTTTCTAGTGGATACAAAACATCCTACATGGTCATATAAACTATTGTGGAGTCAGAGGCCAATGCATGCCTAAGCATCAGCAGCTTCAAGCTTAGCTTAACTCTAATGGTGATTTTTCCATGCATAATTCTTGGGGGGAACATTTAGAAAAGATACAGGTCAAGTTAAATAGCAGCCACCTGTGAATGCTATTCATCCATGTCAAGAACTTTTTGTCAGAATTATCAAAGCACAAACTTCTTTGAATAAGTTTCATTTTTTTCTAGTCCAATGTCCCTTGTCTGGATTCACTTAGATGCAAATCTTTCAAGTGAACCCTTGCTGTGCAGTGTGAATTGAAGAAGACAGGTGAGAGGCCCCACTAGCTATGGAGCTGGGATGGGGTGCAGAGGAGGCTTTGTGCCTGTTTTTCTTCTGGCACCCTGTGGTGAAGTGCTGAAGAATAAGATTTGAAAATCCAAGTCTGCACAAACGTCATGTGTCTCTCTCATCTTTCACAGAGCTGACAAATTATTAAGAGGGCATCTTCCCCGTGCTTGCGACTGCAGTGGGTGCTAGAGAAAAACAGAAGTCGGGAAAGATTGCCTGCCAGCTCACTGAGTGTGAAGAATGCCGGGAAACAGAGGTAGTGCACAAATAACAAACTCCTAAATATCTCCAGATGCTTGTACAAACCCCAAGGGAACACATCGAGATCTCAGGGAGTAACATCCTGGAACTAATCATGTTTTCCGAACCCTCCTTAGGGTGGTGCTGGTGAAGGTTCAGCTCCCTGGGTAATGCAGACTTAGACATGAGAATAGTGGGCCAAAGAGGCAAAATCATCTCAGATGACAGAAAACCAGGCAGGAAGGTTCTGGGACAGCAAAGAGGTGGTCACATTCAAGAGCCTAAAAGAGGTGCTGGAGAGCTCCCTCAGAGGTGAAGAGCACTGGCTGCTCTTTTCAAGGACCTGGGTTAGATTCTCAGAACCCATAAAGTGGCTTACAATTGTCTGTAACTCCAGTTTCAGGGGATCCAGCTCCCTCTTCTGGCCTCTGTGAGCACTGCACCCATGTAGTCGCATGGCCATAAATGCAGACGAAACACCCATACAGGAAAAAATAATAATAAAGAACTTAAATGCTACCACGGCTGGAAACTCCTGACAAAAGGTGGCAGTAAGTCTGGTGGAATGGAAGAGAGCAGCTCTTGCCAGGACTTACTTATGACTTAGGATTTATCTTTAAAGACAGAAACAGTCATTGAAAAGTTCTGTGTGGAATAGAGGCGTAAACAATACTTGTTGTTTCCTGGTTGCTCAGCATCTTAACTCCCTCCTGTATGTGGAAAGAGTCCTTTACTGCATGCAACTTGATAATCAGGACAATTAGTGTTCATCATCTGCCTCCAAATGTGCACATTTGCCCATCTAGGTTTTGAACACATTGAAGACGAGACACAGAAACTGGGGTTAAATGTCCCTGATTCCTACAGAGGCTGGATTGGAGGATGTATCTGGAGGCCACATCATAGCACTGTATCATCAAGGCAGTGTACCTGCTTCTTTCATGCCCACTGGGGTGTTACCTCTAAAGAAGCTGGACAAATCACTCCTCCCTCAGCTCCTATACTTGCTCCCAAGACAAAGAATGCAGACAAGTTGAACGTGCATTTCTTCTGCCTGAATTTATTGCTGGATACTGCTGCCCCTGCTGTGGCACAAAGGGAATTGAAGAAGGAAAGATGCCAGAAGTTCCAGCGATGGTGCAGACATCACAGGAAGAGCATCAGGATGCAGGACGACTTCCTACTGATGCCCAAAGTGTGTTCAGGCCTAGGCCACCTGCATCCATTGCTTCCTTAACCAGAATACTTCTGTGTCACTGTGTGTCAGGTGCTTCTAGTCAAAGCCAGAGGAGTCCTCAGAGAGGCCTCTCCCTGACCCCATTCTGCTGTGTCTACCCAATCCTGGATACTGTTTCAGCAACTGCATTTCTTTAACTTCCTGGAATAGCTACCTAAAATCATCTTTATCAATAGAATGATGGTCCTCTGATGAAAATATATGTGCTGGATAGTTTTGGGGCCTTATCACAAACTAGAGTCACCTGGGAAGAGGGACCCTTAATTGAGGAATTGTCTCTATTAGATTGTCCTTTGAACATGTCTGTGGCACTTAAAAAATGTGAGAGGACCCAGCCTACCACAGCAGTGCTACCCCTGGACAGACAGGTCTGGGTTGTATAAGAAAACAAACTGAACAAGTGGGGGTGTGGGGGGGGCAAGCCACTAAGCAGCATTCCTCCATGGTCTCTGCTTCCTTCCTGCCTCCAGATTCATGGCTGGATCCCTTGAAGCTAGTCTGTAACCTGTAAACAAAACAATCATTTGCTTCCCCCATGTTGCTTTGGGTCATGGTGTTTACCACAGCAACAGGGAAAATAACAAGGGCAGTGTGCTGGCCTGCTTTCCTGAGAAGTGTGGAGTTTTTCAGACACAGAGAGACTGGGTATCTCTAGCTGGGGTGTCCAGTTGCAGAAGTTGAGGTGAGATTGTGTGTGTGCTTTACCGAGTCGGGGACTGTGAAGACAAGAACAGCAGGGCATTAGGTGGGTGAAAAGCTAATTCCAAACATGGGGGTCCATTTCTAGAGTGACCAATCTTTCTTGTTTGTTAGTGATGGGACATTCCCAGAACTTTTAGTGCTATAATAAGAACAGCCAAGAAGACTGGAGCTGTGGGCTTCCTGTCTTCACCCTGTTCTTATGAGCATCTCTAGGAAATGGACTTCATTGACTGGTCACCCCACTTTGAAGAAAGTGAACCGCAACAAACATGGGTCTAGTCACTGACATGCTATGTGGTTCCCTGAGCTGAGCAGTTTTCCAGAAGGGAAATCTGTGAGTTATTAATAGGAAATGCATGTGGAATGGGTACAGTTCCTAGAAAGGGGGATTTTGTGAGGCAGTAAGAAAAGGGAGCCTGCATCCATTATCATAGCATACTGTCAATATGTGTTAGACAAAGGCATGATGTTACACAATCTCCTCCCATGTTATCTAAGTGACCCAAGTTAGTGTCCTTCGCATCTTAGAATTTTTGTGCAACTGAGATGATAGACATTTTATGAAGCTCTTTTATTATGTGTCTTGGTAATAGCTTACCTTTTACAACTGGAATGTTCTGAGCATTCAGTTCTCTCTCATTTGTGTATACGCAAAGTTTATGACTTGCTGACTCAGAACTGCTCAGTCTTGTTAATGCTCATTGGGGGTGAGTCAGGGACTTTAAGAGAATGTACTAACTTCTTAATGAATCCAGAATGCCTTATAGGGAATGCTGGTTCTGTTCCAACTTGACAAATGGCATCCTAGTGGGGCAATAGAAGCAGCCTTCGCACAACTCTGAAACACCAGTGTAAAACCAGTGAAGAAACAAATAATCAATGGGTCTTTCCAGTCAGTTCCAGATGACCTATTTTAAACTTTCCAACTGCTAGTTCCATTTAAATAACCAAATAATTTTAAATATGTAGCAGGGATATCCGCAGGTAGGTGTGCTGCTTACGTGCTTAGACGTGTTTGTGAGTGCACATGTGTATCTAAATGTGCACCCGAGGGTTCTCTCCTTTCTTTAGACAATATCATCAGTAGCTTAGAATAACACATATGAAGCAATGGGGTTATAAAAGGAATAGTTGGGAATGATGAAGCATCCGTACTCATCGAAACACATGAGAGATCTAGGAAGCAAGTAATAGGTTTAGAACAAAAGTACATTCCTATCCATGCACCTGATAGAAGGTGCTTTAAATTTCTCTACAGGCCCAATATCAAAAGGTAAATTTCATAGTTTACCTTGCTCACAGGTAAGGTAAACTCACTCTTTTCTAGAGGCTCCAGCCTTCCTGCATTGATGAAAAGGTAAATGTCTCATGAGAGCCCTTCTCTGATATATACCCAATATATATTGTTCATCTGTATTACTAGACTGCAATATGTGTATTCCCAGGAAGCCTTGCTGAATTACTTGGTAAAAAAATGGGGCTTATGGGGAAAATAAAGTTAGGCAAACCACTCAAACTATATAATCAGAATGACAATAAAAACAGTGACTCTAAAACCTCAAATGCCAGCACACATAAAGATGCTACCTGTTAATAAAGAAATATGACAGTAAATATAGAAGTTTATATCGCTTATAAAAGATGAAGAGAGCTTGTTAGAAGAGGCTGTGTGGTGGTTTACATGAGATATGTCCTCCATAGGCTCACGTGATTGAACATTTGGTGCCCAGTAGGTGGCGCTGTTTGGGGTGGGCTTAGGAGGTATGGTCTTGCAGGAGAAAGCACATCTCTGGCCACAGGCCTTGAGAGCTCATAGCTCCTCCCCCTTGCTGTCATCCCTCCTCACTGTGCTGCACTCTTTTGGAGCTAATGTGACACTGTCTTCTCCTGACTCCATTTTGTGTCTGCTTAAGCTCTTTGCAGCCCTCTGTTCTCACAATGGCTGTGTCCACCTTAGAAACACTTTTGGGATTTTTCATGACCCTGATCGTGGTCTAGATGTACTAACCAATATAATTAATGTGTGTACACACTAGACATAAACTAAAGAACTGATGAAAGTTTAAATCAAACTTAGTTATCATGTTACTCTGACCCTCATCTAAGATTGATGTAATTGTGGTCTGTGTGGTGTTTCATCTTTAAAATCACTGTAACCCTGAGCGTCCATATCAAGAGTCTTTTTGAAGTGCTAGCCCATTTTTGGTCTCTGGTTAAAAACAGAGGGCTCTAATTTGACATCATATGCATTGTAGTCTGTAACATCCTTGTGTGGATTATTTCCAAGCCATAGGACAAAAATGAACTCTTTCTTCTATAGGTTGCTTTTGGTCATGGTGTTTTTCTCACATCAGCATATAAGTAACTAATCCAGGATGTAAAGGGAGGGTACAAGTGGATGATCACTATATAAAGGAACACACAGAGCAAGAAGGACCACTTGAAAACTATTTCTAAAACAGAATGTAAGTTCTATTACCCATAGAAATGAAACACATGAGTGGGGGTATCATATCCCTCTGTGAATTGCTGTATGCAGTTGTCCGAGAATGAGCCACGCCCGTGTTGTGACTTCAAAATCCACAGCACATCCCTGTTCATGGCTCTTGTGTGTTATCATGCAGTGTGTATCACAGAAGTGGAAAATGTAGAAGAACAGAACATGCATTTAGTATGGCAAATGTGTGGCTGGTTTAGGGCAAAACCATTTTTCCACACAGATATTATGTGAAGATTTTCTTGGTTTGCACACATACACCTCAGTTTAAATCACCTTGCTTTTGTCTCATCCTGTAGCATCCGGCTCACTGTTCACATAACCACATCATTGATTTCTTGTTCAATGAGAGGCACATAATGTTTGGTAATCTGCAAGCAGAGGATGCATTTTGTAACAAGAAGTCCTGTGTTTCCTGGTTTTAGAAATGGTATTGACTGATTTCTCTGTTCAGGTCTGAATATGAGCCATAGGATGAGGTCAAGGGTGGATTGTTATTTTCTTTACTACTGCATCATTTCTGGTAGGGCTTTCTGAGTATTTTCTGTTCCCATTTGATTATCACAATATTAGCAGATAACTATCAGGAAGCAAAAGAGTTTCAGCTTGTGTAGGTCTATCATGAGATCTTTGATGATAGTTTAAAATGTAGTAGATCTTGGCAAGTTTTCCTAACAAGTCAAGACTGATCCTCAGGAAACAAAAAAATCAAAGTTCCTCTATTGTGTGGGTTGTTCCCACAGCAGCACTTGAGGAAGGATGAACATAGACAGCTAGTCTGAATGGAAATGGCAGCTTCAATTTGGAAATAAATGGCTAAAGGGCTGTAGGACTGTGGGAAAATATGCCTGTATTTGTGCTTCGCCTTTCAATCTACCAATACGAAGCAATGTGTAGACTTGGCAGTAACATTTACCTCTGAACTTATGAGCAATACATGGGGTAGCACTGTGTATCTGTTCCCCTACAGGCTAAGATGATACACATAATACACAGAGTTACAAACAAATGGATCTCAGAAAAATTAAAAGGGACATATCCTTGTCAAATGTTGACAAATGATTTTGAAGACTAAAGTTTGCCTCTTGGAACCAAATTAGTTCTGGGAGAACATGCCATATATGTTAAATTTATAGAGTGCTGTAGGTTTTATGTTTCAGCAAGATTTTTACTTTTCCCTTTGAACTGTTTTCTTCAGAGAATGTATTTCTAAGTCTGCAGAGAATTAGGATGCTGAGAAGCCCAGGCAGGCTCCATCAAGGTAGACAATTGAGTAATTTAGGAATTTGTCATCATCCCTGACCCCCAGGGGGGCAGCTGAAAGTATGGGTTTGGAACTGAATAAACCTCTTCTCTTATTGTGTAGATCACACATGTCAGTCAGCAAACTGGAAAGGAGGTGTGACTCTTACCCATGTACAGGAATGAAGTAGGGACCACATTCTAATTGAGATGATAACTCCATTGCTGAGTCCTCACCGTGACCTCAGTTTCATTCTGTTCTGTTAGGAATGCTCATTGTCCCCATAGTCTGAGTGGTTCTTGTAAGATTCCTTCTAATTGTTCTGAGAACTGAGTATGGCCAACATAAACCATCTCTACCAAAGAACCTGCTTTGGGGGCTGGGAAATGGGTCAGCAGGTAAGAGTGTTTGCTGTGCAGGCGTGAGGGCCTCAGTTTGAATCCCAGAGCCCACACAAAAATTCAGTAGAGGCTGCATATATTTTCAACCCCAGTGCTAGGGGTGTGAGGGAGCAGAAAAACAGGAGGTTCAAAGTCAGTTGACATTCTTCTCAGACCTTAGAACATTCATGGATGCTCTGTCTCTCTCTGTCTCTGTGTCTCTCTGTCTCTCTCTCTCTCTCTGTCTCTCTCTCTTTCTCACACATACACATACACCCTTTGGAAGGTGCCAAATTAAGAGTGAGTCTTGCCCTCCTAGGTTTATCGCCCAATAGGTATGTCCACATGGCATGTCTCTTAGGTGATTCTAATCCCATCAAGTTGCCAACACCAACCATCACAAGTCCACCCCTTGTCAACCTGCCCCCCAACCTCATCCCTCTGTGTCATGCTTAGTTTCCAAATAAAGGTGATAACAAGGACATGATTCCATCTAACAACAGTGTGTAGCTATTTCCTCTGATTTGAAACCTTCCCTCCATGAAGGTGTGGAGAGGCTCATAAACTCAAAAGGTGAACAAACTTCACATATCTGGGAAAGCAGGGACTTAGCAGAGTTCTGGAACTTACTAGATTTGCAAGAACTCCTCCGCAAGGTCACAGAAACAGTAAACAACTGACATGAGGAGGGGTCTTTATAGCTGAGTGGCTTAGAGGAGTCTCTGGCCTCCCAAGCTGTCTGCTCCTCATGCAGAGGGTGTCAGGGTTGCAATATTCAAGAATCATCACCTGTGTTGGGGTTTTTGTTGATGCAGATGATTTTGATTTTTCCTGCTCCTGTGAATATCCACTTACACATACTCTATACGAAGTTTTAATGAATTTGCTGGTTTAGCAAGGTGTACTTTGATATAATTACTTTGGTCTGCCATGGTTCTCTATCTCAGATGATCAGGTATGTGTGTGTGTGTGTGTGTGTGTGTGTGTGTGTGTGTGTGTGTGTGTGTGCGCACGTAGGAAAAGTCTTATACAACCTGTAACTATCCTGTGTGTTATGAAAAGCACACTCATTCTTCCCCCAGAAGAAATGATACAGCAGGTTGGGGATTTAGCTCAGTGGTAAAGCACAAGGCCCTAGGTTGGATCCTCAGCTCAAAAAAAAAAAAAAAGAAATGATACAGCCTTGAAGAATGTTTTTTCTTTTTATAGTTGCAACTTAAATATGATAATGTAGTATTTAATTGACTCAATCAATTTTATATAAAAAATCTACTGTTAGTGATGATTCTCAAAACTCTAGGACTCTAGGAAAATAATCAAGTGTTACTTTTTGTGTTAAATTAAATTTCACTTTCCAGTCTATGTAGTGTTTAGAACTTACCTGTTATTTAGTAGACAAAACATAGCACACAAAAAGCTTTTAAGAAAAGTAGAAATGTGGGACTATAAACCTCATTTAATTTTAATTAATTAAAAGAAATTTAAACATGATATCACATATTTTAATCTTTCACAATGAGTTAGTCTTCATTTTTGATTGGATGGGCTGGTCAGTATTTTATTTTAGATGAATGTTTATTCTAAAAGATTAGTGATTGTTTAAAAGAAAGAAAGTATTAACAATTCAACACACAAGTGGATGTATTTTTCCCAAAATGGAGTCATTAACTAAAAAGCGTCAAATACCTCTTCTTCTACAGATGATCCAAACCCCCATAGCATGTTTTATTTTTATTTTCAGTACCTACCATGGTGGTTATTTGTATCCTTTGAGATCATTGCTCTTTCTGAAACCTTTCTCCTATCTTCCTCTATTAAATTGACTCAATGAATTATAACCTGGGTGAACTAAAAACCCCACCATCTTCATGTGTGGCCAGTTTAGCTGCCTATTCAAACACATGTTTATCCTACCATTTTTTGCCAACTGAAGTCATAGTATGTTTTAGGATGACAGCCTTCACAGATTCATTGTCTGGTTCCTTTGTGGCTAGGGTTGGCCATTCCTTTGCAGCTAGAGTTGGTCATGAACTGTAGGAATAGCTATTAAGATGGGGGCAGAAGACCTGTGAATCTTCTTAGGAATCCCATGTTTTCTCAAAAGAAAATCCCTAAAACTTGAGAAATCCTGCTCTTGTGATTTGTATCATGAATGCCTGTGAGGAGAAAAAAACAATATGCCAACTACAGCAGCCAAAGACAGAAAATGCTTCATCCCAGTGGTATCACCTAGCAGCTAAATCAATACTAGTAGGTACTTAGCTATAAACTTCCTTTTGTGAGAGGGAAACATAAATCAAATAAATCTTTGTTTCACTTGCTGCTTGTCAGTTAAGTGTGTCTATAGCTTGCTTAGCTAGCCATGCTCCTCCAGTCATGTTAGCAGTGGAACCTTATCAAAGAAGGCCCACGTTTGTCATTGGTCTATATTTTAATTCATAGTAATCATGTTGCACATGGCCACAGCCTCCAATCTTTTTATGCTTTCCTGGTAAGGATTAGAACTTTCTTTTGTTTCATTTGCCTCTTTATTTGCACTTTTCTCTCTACCGTTCTGGAATCTTACTAAAACTTTATTCAGGAGTGGCAACCCCCTGGAACATTCTCCTGGACTTTCTATCATGGCTTCCTAACCCAGCATCTCCTCCTAGCGTCTGTACCTTGCTCACTTTTCTGGACTGGTAGAACCTCTGTTTGTTGCAGGTCTGTACTCTGTTCTTTTCTTCTTTTTTCTGTATTGTTAATCACATTCTCCTTTAAAGACTATTACAGAACAGCGTGGGTGAGCTTTACTCTTTCATCCTGACACTAACTTGCTATGGTAGTTCCTTCTTTCCAACCCATTTCTTTGTCAAAAACTAGAACCCAGTCTCTACATAGGACCATTTTCTAAAGTCCATTTCAACCCATGACAAACCCTATTTTCTCAACAGTTCCTACCAGCCCTAGGAAACCAGACTTCGTGACTCACCACTCTGTGCAGAGAATCCACAAGATGCCATCACCACCATCACCAATGTTGTTTACTCATCAGCACATTCATAGTGTCCAATATTCCAGAGTTGTCTTAACTGGTTTTTCTCCTCATATAAGACCATGGAGATATTAGACACTCCGTAGACCACCCTGACACTTTCGTATCTGTGATAGTGACTATGTCATCTGTATCTGTATCTGCATCCATCTTCCTCCACATTTTATCACTCCCTAAAGAAAAAGTAACTATCTGCTATTGAACTTTCCTCTGAAATCTAGGTTCCTACATTAAAAAATATCCCTTTTGGCACAGAGTATTTATATAACATAGTTCTCAGATATGACATGTTCACACAAACCAAGGATTCCACCTGATTTCATCTCCTTTTAGCTGTAGTCTTCATTTTCAAAATAATTGTGTGTGTGTGTGTGTGTGTGTGTGTGTGTGTGTACAAACATGAGTAGCTGTGCACACACGTGAGTATGGGTGTCTGAGGAGGTCAGAGGTGTCAGATACCCCTGGACCTGGTGTCAACAGTAGTTTTGAGCTGCCTGAATTGGATGCTAGGAAGCAGACTGTAATCCTCTGGAAAAGGAGTGTGAACTCTTAATTGATGGACCATTTTTCCAGCCCTGATTTCAGTCTTCCTAATGTAGGAAAAGCTGTTCTCATCATTCAGCATTCAGAAGATGGCCATCAACCTTGACATTACTCTTTTGTTCATTTCTTACATCTAATCTGCTTGTGCTGGCTTCAGAATCTGCTCTGGATACCAACAACTATAGTAATCATTTATTAAATATGAGTCCTCACGTGGAGAACTAATATGATGGACTGGGGAAATGGTTCAGTCTGCAAAGTGACACCTTGCAGGACCTGAGTTTGGATCTCTAGAGCATGTGTGCAGAAAGCCAGGGGTGGTGGTGTTCTCCCATCACTTGGGCACTTGGTGGCTGGACAGGTGGGGTCCCTGAGGCTCCTTGGCCAATCATCCTAGCCAAAGCAGTGAGTCTGAGGTTTGGTGAGAGACCCTCTCTCATAAGCTCAATGTGGAGCCAACAAGGAAATGCTTCATACACCAACCTTGATATCAGGCCTCCACACACATACACATATGTATGTATCCATACTAACAGGTAGACAGACATACAGATAGACAGAGTCAGACAGAGAGAAATAGACACGGGAAGGGGGCCAAAAGTTATAAGGAACTTTAGTACCAGGGACTCATACACAGAGCAAACTGTGACTGGGAAGCCACACAGATAAGTTAGAGCTGAAAGGATATACTTTTTCCATTTTGGATACTACACCAACAAGAACATGCAGAGATATGCCCAGACATGCACAGATGGACATTTGCTTCAGCAATGCTCACAGTAAACCCAAAGGGAACAACTCAACACACAGCGCAAAACAAACACTAAACCAAGAGAAAGACTCATAACAGAATAAAAACACAAACAATTAAAAAACTACAGATTTGAGACACATAAAACAAAGTGGATGAAACAAGATGGCCAGAGTCCTACAATGGTCCTGAACTTGTATGATTCTGGTCTTAAAAGGAAATCAGACATAAAACAAAACTAAGGATGATTTCATTTATATGAAGTTTCAAGAGCTGGAAAACTGAATTGTGCCATGCAGCTGTTATGGTAGGGTAGAAAAAAAAAATACCAGGAACAAGACAATCACTGTTACGTAAGTAAAATTAGCATTTATTCATGAGAAAGGGTGGGACATTAGGGAGCAGACTCCAAGTTTCTGTGCTGTGCACAAGATTGTGGTTCCTGTCCTGCATTTGTTTTTACAACTATGCATGTGTAAGAATTAAGTAATCTCTAGATTTTGTTCTATATGCTTTTGTATGTAACTATTTTATTCATTTATACATGTGTTTATAAATAAACATGCATTATATTTTATAGCAAAATTTACAAATATGAAATATATAAATAACTTCTGCAACTAAAACTTCCATGTACACAGCAGGACTGAAGAGACTCTGTGGGGCACCTTTAGAGTCCTGTTCTGTTTGCCCACCATCCTGACTCTGCCTTTGTTTCTGTCTCTTCTGTGAACATGCCATGGTCTCTGCTACCTCATCACCTCTTTACGCCAAGAACCCACCTGGTGCCTGTGGCTGTGCTGAGCCAGGCCATAATGTCTTGGCTTTGGAAATGAGACCCCACCCATCTCAAGGTTCTCTCTTCTCCTCTGGCACTCCACATTGCTTGTTTTCATCGTTGGAATTACTTTGTGAGGTGCTTGCCACTTCTTACTAATTGGCTGACTGTATTCCTGGGAATTTCCTAGCTACTAAGAAGTCAATGACCTTGTCTGTGACTTGAGAGTTTGGTATACCCTGGTTCTTGGCTAAAAACATGTCAGGAAGAAATGAACATTATGGATTTAGAGTCAAAAGATATCCCATTAGCTGACATATTGGAACAATATTAGCAATGGGGGAGAAGAGGAAGCAAAAGGAAGAGAGATGAAAGTAGTAGACTTGGCCGGGATCAAAAACTGAGTGACATAAAGAAGGTGAGCTGAGCAGTAGACTGGTTTTCTCTCTCTGTGCCCGTGTTTCTTACTGAATACACATAATTACATGTGAGATGAGCTCAGCCATTCATTTCCAGATTATCGTTGTAAGAAAGTGTGAGACCTGGATTCCCTTCATTTTCAAGTTTTTCTTATTGTCCTTAAGAAATAACATCATCTCTCAGATAAAGACCTTGTCCTGGATGTGAGCCTCTCAGGAACCAGGAGCTGTAGGCCTTTGGGACTCGGAGGATTCGGGCTCCCAGCCACATCCCTGGTATCTTTGCCAGATGGCCATGTAACTTCCATTCCTCTGGCCACGATGCAGTCACAAGCCCATCGTCAGTGTGTATAAGACAAGTGAAAGCTGAAGAAATGAGCTGCATGCTAATTATACTGTCCATCGAGCAGTCAGTCTGGAAAGCTCAATGTCTCTCTTCATTTATTTTCAATCTAAAGAGAAGCTGCACATTAGGAGTGAAATCAGAATACTAATTAATTCAATTCAGCAATTTTCTAAACACGTTCTTCATAGCCATAAACCGGCAATATTTGAAAATTAATTTCATAATATTAAGCTTTACTCCTTTATCTATTACTCACAAAGAGGGAAAGACACATTGATGCCGCTAATATACACACATGCTCTGAATCAATTTCAATAGCAATATATTAATAACAATAACTCAGGCAGTAAAATATGGATCTCTATGAGAACAAAATCATTTCCCCATGTTAATCAGTCATCAGAATTGATATCCTGTACCAAGTCTATAAGTCTAAGTGGCTAAGATGTCTCAAGGATGAAAGAAATCATTTTCCATGTCAATCAGTCATCAGGACTGATACTTGGTATCAAGGTATATAAATTTAAATTGGAGGTGGGATGTCAATTTTCTTTAAAGTAACATTATAGAATTCAAAATGTCAAGTCTTAAAGACTTATCTGAGGTTGAGTCATGTAAATCAACATAAATCAACATTTATTACAAAACATCTTTTTTAAAGACAGCTTGGCTTGATGTGGTAGCACATGCCTATAATCCTAGTCTATAGGAGGCTGAGGCAGGAGGATTATGAGTTTGAGGCCAGCTTGGTCTAATGTGCATGTCTCAAAAAAAAAAACTCTGATACATCAGAGTCTTGATTTATGGATTTATTCACCATAAAATCAATTGGTGAATTCATTGGTGTTTTTCTATTTAAATCAACATATTATTAATTATGATTAGCAAAGACTAGGAAGGATTAAAAAAAGCTAAATAATACCAATGTGTAGATTAGGATTTGGGGGCAGTTTTGTGATCACTGCTTTAATTTTTGTCTTTGTTGCTGTTAGTATCTGGTCACTATTTCTAGTGAGTGGTGTCTTGAATGAGAAATGTCCCCCAGGGGTTTATATCCAACACTTGTTATCATTCATTAACACCAGTTGGTGGCATGGTTTCAAGAGGTTGCCAAACCTTTAGGAAATACACCCTTGCTGGAGGAACTGTGTCCCAGGGGGTGGGCTTTGAAGGATTATAATCTTCCCTCACTTCCTGTCTTCTCTCTCTGCTTCCTGTGTAGATAAAAATGTGATGGACCAGCTTCTGGCTCCTGCTGTATAGCCATATACTTGCTGTCATGCCACACATACATGCATCACCCTGTCATGATGGGCTGTAGCCTTCTACAAGGAAGCAAACATAAAGCCTTTCTTCCTAGGTTTCCTTCAGTCATGGTGTTTTATAAGAACCACAGAAGGAATCACTAATATACCAGGCACCAGACTTTTGAAATGATCATCTTTCTTGATATGTAGCTTACTTGTAAGAAGTAAAATTTACTCATTTCTAATTCTAAACAATTCTGGTTCCCTAAGAGTCATGGCTTATCTTCTAAAACAGTGCTCCTCAACCTGTGGGTCTCGACCCTCTTGGAGGTCACATATCAGATATCCTACATACCGGATATTTACATTATAATTCATAACAGTAGCAAAATTACAGTTATGAAGTAGCAATGAAATAATTTTATGGTTGGGGATCACCACAACATGAAGAACTGTATTAAAGGGTCGCAGCATTAGTAAGGTTGAGAGCCACTGTATATATACAGCTAAATATAATTGACCAAAGTTTTATGAAGTTTTTAAATTCATATTTCTGACTGATTCAATCTGTTTTTTTATTATATTACTTTTGTCACATCTTACATCAGGGGTATATTTAAATATTACTGAAATAAGATGCATTAACTGCCTTTTTTAAATTTGTTTTTCTTAATTATATGACGATGTATGCATCTAAGTATGGGTATATATCTTCTAGTGGAGTTGTTCTTAGAGGCCAGAAGAAGGTAGTAGGTCCCCTGAAGTTGGAATTACAAATGATTGTGAGCCACCAGATGCAGTTCTGGGAGGCAGACTCAGCTCCTCTGCACAAACAGGGTGTTTCCTCAGCTTCTGAATCATCTCTCTAGTCTGGTGATGTTCGATTACTAAATGAACACAAATAATGAAGCCAGTGTTCTTGAGAATAAGAAATCACAACAAAGAGTTAGCTCATGTTGGTCCAGAGAGATAATGCACAGGTAATAATGTGAAGATACTCATAAATATGAATGCATAGTAGCCATGAACAGTTTTTAAATTCAAAGAATTGAGCTTTAGTATATCTCTGTGAATTTGATAATTTATATTGCCTTATAAATGAATGAAGTTCACTCATACAGAGGTATGTAGTTTCTAATCCTTTAATACATTTAGAAATATCTAACTTAACATTTAATAAGTTCTTTCCATTTTTCCATTCCTACTTTTAGCAAGAGTATGCTTCTAGTTTTAGAATCATCTCTCAAATGTGCATATCACACATCACTTTTTATTATACACTGTTACTTTGACTCTTTTCTTTTTTTCCTTAAAGTGTTTTTTTACATTCATTTTCCACTTTTAATAAGAACCATTTAATTCTATAAAGTGCAGAATGCCTTTGAGTAGCTTGTTTCTCAAACTAGGTTTACATCAACTTGAGAAAAGCTGGAGTCATTTGGAAAGAGTGGCTCTCCGTTGAGACAATGCCTCCATAAGGTTTGCAAGACACAAGACTGTAGTGTATTATCTTGATTAGTGATTGATGTGGGAGAGCCCAGCTCACTGCAACCCTCCCTGGGTTGGTGTGCCCTGTTATAAGAAAGCAGGCTGGGCAAGCCATGGGGAGTGAGAAAGCCAGTAAGCAGCACTCCTCCATGAACTAGCCTCTGTTTCAGTTCCTGCCTCCAGGTTCCTGCCTTGAGCACTTGCCTGGTGGGCTTCCTTGGATGATTGGACTACAAGGTGTAAGATAAATAAACCCTTTCCTCCCCGACTTCATTCTGATCATGCTGTTCTGTCACTGCAATATAAACCTGAACTGAGACTATTAGTATTGTTTTAAATGTAAGAAGTTTAATGAATAATACATACTCTACCTCCAATTACATTCCCTCTTTTTCTCTACCCACCTGCTGCCCCCTTAGAGACATCTGGGAGTCATCTTCAGACACCCAGTTCCACCAGACCATTTGGTCAACTTGTTTCTGTAAGTAAGACTTTTACATAGATCATAGTGCACATATCCATGTTAGGAACTCAGACGGTATTTGAATCGTATTTTCTAACCTCTGTTTCATATACATCTGCTTTAAAGCTCATGTTCTTCATAGGAGTGTTTCTCCAGTTGTGATATATCACTGTTAGCTGTGGCATATCTTTATTTCCTTTCATTGGCTTCTTCCTTTTTAAATGTTTGTCTTATCATTATATTTTGAGAATTTCATCTATGAGTACAGTATTTTTATCATTTTTCCTCATAGACATCTCTCCAATTCCTCCCATTTCACCCCCAACATGTCCCTCTCAACTTCATGACTATTCTTTCAATATTATTGGTACACACACGTATGTATATAAATAAATATAACCTGCTGAGACTAAAATAATATTGCTCACATGTTGACCTCCTTGGTCAGATTGGATAACCTATCAGAGTGCTCTTCCCTGGATAAGCCTGACTTTCCCTTCCACAGCAGCTGTTAATTACCTGTACCTCTCATTTAGGGCCAGGTTTAATATTGGCCTATAGGCTGGTTGCTTCTGAAATCCTGTTGATTTTCGTTTTAGTGTTCATTTCTGGCTCAGCTGAGATCAGATGCTATTAGCCATATGAGTATTACAGTGTCTTCTTCCTCTAGGTTCCACATCAGAGGCCCATGATGTCAATTGAGCTGTTATTCATGGTCCTCTATTTGCTCCTTTTTTTTCTGTGTAGTCTGCCCGATTATCCGCTGGGAAGTTACCATTCTGTCTCCCATTTGCACTAAATACATTGTGGGATGATCCTTTGCATTGTCCAAACAAAGATTTCCATTGCTAATTTTGTGTCTGAATCAATTATTAGTGTGGTCCTTGAGAAACAGATAATTCTCAACTCTTTATGATTTCAAGAGTTATTGCTAGAATGAGTCTACTGTTGAAAAATAAGTGAACAGTGATTTGTTGCAATCTCTTCCACTTTCCTGAATGCATCTGTGAACAGATTTGTACCACAGTAGATGTGTGAGCTTGTTTTCACTTGGTAAAACTACAACCAGTTTCTACAACCTCCCTAGAGATGCTGAATATACCAGGACTTGATTCAAGCTAGTTTTCATTTGCTGGAATGTTATACTCTTTTTGTTTTATTTTCCTTCTTCCTGGTATAGAAATGTGATCAGTTATCACTTTGTATTCCCTTCCCTATAGCCATATATCAATCACTCTTCTGTGTCTACTGCCAGATAGTAAATGTGACCTGATCACTAGGTGTCCACGGTGGTGGATTTTAATTGTCAACTTGACACAATCTAGAATCACTCAGGAAAGGGATCTCAATGAGGCATAGGTCAGGATTGCCTGTGATCATGCCTGTAAGGGATCTTTCTTAAACTGGATTAATTGTGGTTAGGAGACCCACTCTGAAAGTGGGCAGCACCATTCTCTGAGGTTGGATCTTGGATTATATAATAGGGAAAGCAAGCTAAGGACTAAGTATACATGAGTACATGCATGAATTTTATTTTCTGCTCTTCACTGTAATGTGCTGTGACCAGCTCTTTCAAGTTTCTTGGGCCTAGAATTTTCTGTAGTGATGAACAGTAACCTGGAACTGTGAGCTAAATTAACCCTTTCTCCTCTAAGTTGCCTTTGTCAGGATATTTTATCACCACCAAAGAAATGAAGTAAGAATGGTGTCTGTGCGAGTTCATAATTCTTTTTTCGAGACAGGGTCTCTCTGTGTAGCTTTGTGCCTTCCCTGGAACTCACTTGGTAGCCCAGGCTGTCCTTCAACTCACAGAGATCCGCCTGGCTCTGCCTCCCAAGTGCTGGGATTAAAGGAGTGTGCCACCACCACCCAGCATGAGTTCATAATTCTTATTAATGCTTGTGTATCTACTCCAGGGCTTCAAGGACTTTCCATATTCTTGGTAGCAAAAGGGGACAAAGTCTGCCCTAGTCTTTGGGAAGGAACACCATTCATAGGAGTTTCTGTGAATGTACCACAGACACAGCTAGGAAAAATCAGGTAATCAAATTCTTCTTGTAAAAGTGTTTATTGGTTTGTTTGTTTGTTTGTTTGTTTGTTTTTAATACAAAACTGGATTGTTTAAAAAAAGAAGCAAGGATAGAAGTGTGCATGAGTGCATGAGAGTGCTAGGAATTACTGTCACAACGTGACATCTGAACTCAAGTGAGGACGCTACACAGACCTTTCTATTGTCTGGGTTCTGGCACAATTGCAGTGCTTGACCCATCTCGTTGGAAGAAAAGGACGTGAATCTTTGTCTGTTCTGTTTGAAGGATCCAAATCATTCCTTCTGCTCTCAATCAACATAAGTACAGCAAGAGCCCTGGAAAGTTCAAACAGCTTTGGGATTTGAAGGGAGCTGAGAAGACAAGTCTTCATTCCTTATGTTCACTGTTGCCTATGTGAAAGATAAAGTGTAAACTCTACACATTTCACATTCAGTTACACACTCTGCAAAGTGTCCCTGTGACTTCTGGTTCATAGATTGGTCCTCCTAACCCTGTCCTTGTCCATACTCAGTTCTTAGCTTGTGCATTCTTCCAGAGGCTGTGTCCTGATCTTCACACACCTTCTCGGGTCTCAACTCAGTGCCTTCAAGATTAGACAAGCTTCTGAAAAATACAGCGTCATCCTCAGCAGGCAAGTAAAGGGAGGGTTTTTTGCTTTTCATTGAGAAATGGCTACTGGCAGCCACTGTTGATTATATCATAGTTTGGAGAATAAGAACTTTTTAATGAGACAATGAAGAGACATTAGCCACTCTCTAGTCTCTGTGCACACATTCACTTACTAACTTACCCTTGTTGGAGCCCTATTTTTCTCTGAGAGGGGAGAGATTCCCATTTTCTGAGTCTTGGAGAAGAAAGAGCCTGAGGGATGTTGCTGTATTATTCAAAGCAGGTCATGATAGGGGATAGGTTTTCAGGCCACAGATATCCAGTTCCAGAAGCACACATGTGTTCTAAGGAAAGAAGGAGTACAAAACATCTGCGTGGACAGGAATGTGTTGCTCGCTCTGTTTTCTGTAAATCTGAAACACAATTTTTTAATGATTTTGCTTAAAAATCATTGTGTGTTCATAAAATGCCACTGCTCCTTTGTCCATTCTTAATTACTGTAGATTTAAGTGTTGTGGAGCCTGAGACAGTGCCCCAAGGTCTCGACCTAGCTTGTTTGACTGCCTTATAGTTAGTCATGGTCACCGTGAAATTATCACTACCTGGTTCAAGCCCTGATGCTCTAGTTTCCTAGAATTCTGGCATTTAATTGCCTGAGGGATGACTTTATTTTAAAACACACTCAGACACACACACACATTCATAAACACTGTCACACATACACACTCACACTCACATAAACTCTTTGACAATACACTCTCACATACACACTCACAGACACACAACCACATACATTCACATACAAACACACTGACACATACTCTGTCATACACAGACACACTTACACACTTGCACACACCCTCACCCATATTATCACATATTATCTTTTTCTCACACTAACACATACTCTCACACATAGACACAGAAACACAGACACGCTGATGAACACTGATATATACACACGCAGACACACACTCTTACAATATTCTCTCTTTCTTTCACATACACACACACACACACACACACACACACACACACAGACACACACATGGCATGCATACACACCCATAGTGCTCATAAGATGGCTTAGTAAAGGTATTCACTGACAAACCTGATGCCTAAAATGACAGAACCCACATAGTGAAAGGAAAGAATAGATTCCCACAAGTTGTCTTCTGACACCCATATATGTGCTGTGACATACTAGTGCACACTTGCATATACACAAATAAATGAGGAGATGAATAAATAAAGATAATAATACTTGTTAAGAAGACATCATTTTAATGTTACAACATCAAATTAATGCTCTTAGACTGTTATAAGTATTTTATCTTGGTTTTTCTTTCACAAATACTATGTGTTTGTGTCCCTCTCTCTCTCTCTATCTCTCTCTCTCTCTCTCTGTGTGTGTGTGTGTGTTTGTGTGTGTGTGTGTGTGTGTGTGTGTGTGTGTGTGTATACATGTGTAGAGATGAGCTTCCCTGTACCTATCCTCATAGAGATCATATGTTCATGTCATTCCCCCACTCTCACCTTATGGTTTGAGGTAGTCTCTAACTGAACTTGGGGCTCTCTGTTTCAGGCTGACTAACCGGCCAGTGATCCTCCAGGACCCACCTGACTCCAACAGCATAGAGTTGCTGGGGATCTGAACTCATGCCCTCCTGGTTGCACACACAGCAAGCACATTCACACTGAGCTGTCCTTCTAGCCTCACACCCAAATATTCTGATGAAATATTTTCTAGATCACCCCACAGACAAACCTAATAAAGAGAATTTTTTATTGAGATCCCAATTCCCAGATAATTACAGATTGTCTTATGTTGAAAACTAGACTAGCCATCATACTGTCTGCTTTTCACTTTGACCTCAAGTGACCAGGTATCTGTCACATGACTTGGCCATTCAGAATGTTCTGCTTGGTTCCAGCAAAGTCCTGCACAGAGTTCACTCCCTTCTTTCTGATCCCATCATGTCATTTTCCTCTAACATTTCCTTCATTTTTACCTTTGTCCATCATTTTCAGGAGAAGTAATCAGTCTTCAGTTCTAGGACTGATCAACTGACCTCACTTGGAATCAGAGTAATAGGAAGTCACAGCAATTGGCTTGAGTGAACATACACTGCCCTCAATTACAATGACCTCCAGACTTGGGCTGGAATTATATAGAGAGACAAGTTTCCCATAATCCCCCACACCTTCAGATAACTCACTGAACCCCACAGCCTGTGAACGTTACGTCTGCTAGAAAACATTTAACAGCTCATGAAGAGAATCTCTTAAGAATGAGGCTATCTTAGAGAAGAAGCAGGCAGAAAATGAAATTAAAATCCAGCTTCTGGCATTCTGCATATGAACAAGACTGATGGAACCTCATGGAGTTAGCAGGACCTCAACCAGTGTCCCTTTGTGTTTCCGACATTTGCCCAAGGAACACAAATTAACCACATGGGCAAATTCCACATTTGGGGACTCACCCAAATGCTGTGTCATTTAGGCAGAGACCACAATCCTCTGTGTAGGTATGGCCACATGTATTCAGATACTGAATGCTTCAAGCTCACTATCCTTTTTTTCCTCTCAGCATCTAGCCTTTCCACTGTTTTTGCAAGGGTATTTGTTACCTTAATTTTGATGTCAGTTTTCCAGTTTTTTTTTTTTTTTAAATAGCTATAAATGCACTTATCAGAAATCTGAGCCAGCAAGGTGTGGAAAGGGTTAAAACACATTGTGCCAGGCTCACTGCCCTGTGTGGAAGTGTTTTTACTTTTGGACTTTCTAATATAGCTTTCTGTTAACACACACACACACACACACACACACACACACACACACACACACACCAGAACCTGATAATACTATGATATGGACCTTGATATAGGCATGGCCCATGACGAGCCAAGTCAGAATGCTGCAGGAACATCACAAGCAGGAAAACTGCCATGCCAACCATTTTGGTCATTTCTAGCCTAGTGGAGGGAGCTGTTCTAACACCACAGGATCAGTGCCCCAAATCTCACTTCTACTTCTCCATCCCTTAAGCAAACCAAGGAGACTGGGGTTATTTTCGATTTTTGTTAACAAGGGGCTAATCTTATTTCAAATGAAGATAGAAATATTTTTCCTTCTGCCTGCATAGTCAGCGCCATTTCTAAGTGAACCATGCTCAGGGTGTGACTTTTCTGTGTGGTGTTTTAGTCAAGTGCATTGTTTTGTGCTTTCACACTTTCAGTCTCTCCCTGGACAGATGGGATTGATTTCTTGGAAGACCTGAACAATCTTGGATGTGTGACACCCATGCTCACTCAGGCTCATGAGCAGGTACGCTTTCAGAGAGGGCCAATGCTCAGGGCTTGGGCAATCCTGTCTCCTCTAGGCAGAGAAAGCCGCTACATGTGCTGAGAGAAACGATTTCTTAAAAGAAATAGAAACATGCACAATAATAAAGAAAAGACTTCACTTTTCTCTCCCTCCCAGAAGGGAAGAAGAGTGTCTGATGGACATCCACCGGCTAAGATCCCAGAAAAGAGAGCAGAAGAGGACTAAAGAGATTGCCTCCTTTGAAGTCATTTCACATTTTACAATGCAAAGAAATGCTTTGTCCGGGTTATTTTAAGTGAATGGGGAGGGGGAAAGATCTTTGATGATATATATACATTAAATAAGATTTTCTTAATTTCTGAGGCCTTTGGGTAATTTTTTCTGTATCATATGAAGGGCTTGATCTGAGATAAAAAGGCCCAAATTGCTTCCCTTTCAGGCTCACCTTTAATGTGTGTCAACTTTTATTAGATTTGATCTCTCAGGAACAACGAATTTCCTGCTCCCTCATCATCCCCATATCTTGGCTACAATAATTACTGAGGATGCTGTCCTACAAAGCTGGGTTCGTAGAAGTGATTACTGGATTACTGTCATCTTAAAAATGTAATTCTAAGCAGGACGCCTTATTTTTAGAGAAGGGAAAATCACTTCTCTATGAAGCCATAATGGGGGCAGAGGTGTGGATGGAAAAATAATCCTAAATGCATTATGGATAGGTTGGACTCTAATAAACCCAGGGAGTCTTCTTATTCTGAGAAACAGTGGGAAGTCCATCAGAGATCAAAGCTTAGTAATAGCAAACCACATTAATCAAGTCACGGGGATCATAGGGAAATGTAGGCTCATACAGGGGTGCCATTCAGCTGGCCAGTTCTGGCTTCCTGCCACCTCCATGAGGTAAAATCCACAATATGCTTTTGTCTTTACCAGTCCTAGCATCTGAGCTGGACTGAGGATCTTTCCAGAGCTGTAGATGTGACATGCACTTTTGTGCTGCATTACCTTCTAGAGGTCTCAGTGATTAGATTTTAAAGGGTGGATCTGAAACCATTTGGAAACTGTAAGCATGATGCCTACAGTCCATGATGGCTGCTCACTGACTACCAGTGTAGATGACACCTGCTGGTTTAATTTTCCTTGGAAGAGTTTGGGGATCTTGTTTTCTGGCATTTTAAGGCATTATGATAGAGGAATGAGCAATGTTACCTTCCCTGGACCTTTGTTTAGTTGTATCCCATTCCTTCTGGCACATTTGCAAACCATTCCTCATTTCTTTCGCCATTATTTATTTCAGCCAATAGAAATCTGAATACACACCCTATTCTCACTGCTGCTAAGGTCTGAAAATACAGTGGTAGACCACTAGCAGCATCCTGGACTCCAAAGAGTCCGAAGAGGCTTCTTTTCTCCCTTACTTCCTTCTCTCCCTCCTGTGCCCCACTCCCTTGCTCCATGCCCCACCCTTCCCTCCTTCTCACCTTTCTTTTCTTTTGTCGTATAAACAATGAACAGAGTGATGTTTTAAATACACATATTGTGGAACAGCTAAATCAAACCTATTAAAACTCAGTTTTCTTTTGTGTTGAGAATATTTAAAATATAAGAGTTTATATTTTGCTGCAAAAAATACAGTCATTTACAAACTACTGAATGAGCTTACCATGTGCCAAGAAAGGGATTAAAAAAAAAAGCATGGATAAGATATATATATTTACAGGCTGGGCAGTGGTGGCGCATGCCTGTAATCCCAGCACTTGGGAGGCAGAGGCAGGTGGATCTCTGTGAGTTCAAGGCCAGCCTGGTCTCCAAAGCAAGTTCCAGGCTCCAAAGCTACAGAGAAACCCTGTATCAACCCCCCCATATATATATATATATATATATATATATATATATATATATATATATATATACTAGTATAGGAGCTCCAGCCCACTGTTGGTGGTGCTATCCCAAGGCTGGTGGGCTTGGACTATGTAAGAAAGGTAGCAGAGTACACTGGAGTGAGCCAGTAAACAGCATTTCTCCATGGTCCTGATTTCAGTTCCTGTCTCCAGGTTCCTGCCTTGAGTTCTTGCTCTGGCTTCCCTCCATGATGGACAGTAAGCTACATGCTAAATAAACACTCCCCTTCCCAAGTTGTTTTTGAGCATGTGCCTATCACAATAATAAGAAAGCAAACTAGGACACCCACAGAGAAGCTGCCTCAATTAATCAATTCTGTAGTAGGCAATCTAGTCCCCTCCTGTCATTTCATGTCCATACCATCACACACACACACACACACACACACACACACACACACACACACACAATCACAGAGTTTTATTTGTAATATTTTATTTATTAACTGACAACTTCATGCACATATACAATGCACTTTGATCCCACCCACCCCCAACTCCTGTCCCATTCCCCTGACATTCTAGAACAGTCTCTCTTCCCACCTCCATGTCTATTTTGTTTTATAGCCTGATGAATTCAATTCGTGCTGTCTACTGGAATGTCAACTTATCTTCTTGACTAAACCCTGTGCGAGCATCCCCAGCTTCAGTGAGCTATTGAACTCAACAGTCATAGTACATCCAGAAGGCAGCTTTCACAGCACCCCTCCCCGCTCCAGCTCTGACATTCCCCACATCCACACACATCTTCCTTCAGCCTTGGGGAGGGAGGATCCTCTTTTCTTTAGGGGGGTCATTCTTGCTCTGAGAGTTACTGGATTTATTTGCTCATTGGTTTCATCCAGTGTCTCCTATAGATCCGTAAACTCCATTGTAGCAAATGTCTATTTTATTTGTTTGAACTTGAATGGCTGTTGCAGAGTGGGTCCTCTGTAAGTGAGACATACATGACAGCACTTATTCCAAACTGGAAGATTCCAGATGATAAAACACACCTTCACATGCAGCTCCTCCACACAAACGCCATTTTCCTGTCTGAGCCACTCTCCACTCTCCTCTCTCTGTGGACAGGGCCATCTGTTTCTGCAGATGGGTATTAAATTACAGACATGACCATGAGGTCAGGGCAGAACTTGTTACCAGCCTTTGCCAATGTCCTTTTAAGTGTTCATTTTTGACACTGGACCAGTTTTCCAGTGGATGCACCCCATATATATCACATTAATTGTCAAGGTAGTTTTGTCACTGTATGAGGTTATTTCTAGAATTGGAGAAACCTGAATTGTCTGTGAGGCCCAGCTATCCTACTGAGAAACAGTCAGGAAGACAAGAAGAGGATTTTTAAGGGACCCCTGTGCATATCACATATGTAACATGTGTTCTGGCCACACAGATGCAGTTCAGAAAACTGGTTCACTCTTCCCCGTAGCATTGGAGTGTTTACTCAGACACAGCAAAGACTGGTGTGCAAATGTGCCTCGTCACTGATCAGTTAACTAAAGGAATGATCTATTTGAATGATGTTTCGAGTTTTAGGCAGTCTATATCCTAGTGATAAAAACCACACCAGGCTACACAGAGAATAATGTTTTCCATCTGTGGTAAGGGTTTACTAATTATTTTTTTTTAATTTTGAGTTTGTTACTGTGTTAATTAAAAGGGAGGGTGTCTCAAAACTTTTAGAGCTAATGAGTATTCTTTTAATGCAGCATTGTATTTCACATACTACATACATTGGCCAATGTATTTGTGGTTGAAGGGCAGTGTGGTGCACATGTGTTGCTTTTGAAGTTCTATTGTAGACCTACCTGTCTCCACAGTAGTGATTTGACCATTCCCTTCTCTATGTCAGAGTAGGCACATGGCCAAAGCAGACCAATCAGGAATCTTGAGCATATGTGACATCATTTGTCTAGGGAACATGCAATGAATCCTGGTAAATAAACTTCATGACTTCTTGGGATTGACTGGTGGGAACATCTAGAAAGAAGACAGAATCCCTGGATACACTGAGGACATCCTATGTAAGAGTGTAACTGGAGTGCCCATAGACAGATGGGGGGTGGCATGGAGATAAATATTCCCCAGTGGAAGGCAGAGCTGAAGGTGGAGGAAGAGAGGGGATCCAAAAACAGGACATGGGAGGAATGCTGACCGGAGACTTGCATCCTAGACCCAGCTGTGCCAAAGAGCAGGCATGTTCTCAGCCTTCTCAATCACTTCCCTAGAGACAGACTCACAAAGCTCAAGATGATTATCTAATGTTTCAAAGTCTTACAGAGTTTAGTCTTGACATTCATCTAGTCTTTGGGTGTTCATCCAAAACCTCAAAGACTTAAGCTTAATTACAAATTTTGTGTGGACAATTTATGAATGCTCATTCTTATAGGCCAATCCTAGAGATGATTGTGTCACATTGACCATCATGATTGTGACCATCTTCTTCAACGACTGGGTGAAATTACCCCTTGGAAAGGTCAAACCCCAAAGAGCAAACAAACAAACAAACAGAAAACAAAAACAGGAAACAAAAACAAAATTAAATGAAAAAAACAAAACCAAACAAACAACCCCCTCTCATATTTGCAGTTTCTTCCGGGCCTAGCTGAGGAAAGAAGAGGTGGATCACCACATAATCTATTCCATTTCAATTTCAAAAGGTAGTGCCACTGATCAGAGGACACTGTGAGCAGTACATTTCCATAAAACGAATTCTGACAATGTTCCTTCAAATATGTGTCTTATTTTAGTTTTCCCTTTGGAGAGGAAAATGGAGGTTGCTAGAAGAGATAGATAAAAGTGATATAGGGGATGATGGAGGGTGCCACGGCTCTGGTTTATAGAATTACTGTAGTTTCCAAACATAGGGGTTTTAACCCAGAGACCACAGCTTCTGAGACCACTGACCATTTCCCCAGGGCAATGGATATCATAAAGAAATGCCCTCTTTGACCACCACCAGTTCAAGCTCAGGAAGGTCAAGCTTGGGGACCTCCTTGTTTGAGAACAATTTACCTGTGAAACTGGACAAAGTGCTCTTAGTTAGATAAAATTCTCAGACTTCCATGTCTCCTATGCTTCAGATCATCAGGGAAGCAGGGTCAGCAATTCACCCATTGCTCACATTGTTGTATATGCATCATGGTTTGCTGACCTCAGAAAAAGAAAAATTAGTGGCATATCCTTATCTAAGTATTTCAAATAGTTCTTACCACGATTGGTAAAGCTCACTTGGCATGAAACACTGGGCTTAACCCCCAGTACCTCATGCAAGTAGGTGTGATGGTGCACACCTGTAATCCAAGCAGGTGAGAGGGAAAGGCAGAAGGACCAAACTCAGTTATAGCTACATAGAGACTGTGAGGTCCTCCTGGGCTACCTGAGACCCCAATTCAACAACGATAGCATATTTTATTATTTTCTTTCATGTGTATGTGCTTCTATACATATAGATGCTCACATGCACCCTCTCATACACACTAAGCATTCTTTGCTTATGTACGGCCACTTGAAAGACTATGTTGGTAAATCATGAGCCTCTTTCAGAAGCCTACACACACAGACCTGTCTCAATAATATAAAAAAATCTTATGAATTTGAGATCTGGCTCACAGGGTAACCACTCTCACTATAGACAGAACTATGATCATAAATCTAATAGAAATGTGCAGTGAACCAGATGTAATTTTAATTTTTCAACAGTTTACTCCTGACCCTGTATCAATGACAGAGATTATTCCTGACCATGTTAATAAATGCTAAGTATTAGTATATATCATGGAACTGTATTGTTTAAATCACATTATTGACTTTAAATATTCATCTCTTTGACACGTGCTTTCTAAAAATACCATAGTTCCAGTGTCAGAGGTGAAATTCAGAAAATGTGGAGAACTTATTACAATGACTCAAAACCTTAACTTATCCAGAAGTGACAAAGTCTAACAGACCATAATGGAACTTGACTTAACACACAGGATTCAACTATTTACTGGATTATTTGATACTTTGTTTATTTAAAGCTCCAGCTCATCCAGGAGGAATTTTATTTTGAGTTTTCAATAAAAGAGCCCACCCTTTCTGGAACACACTGCCTGTGTAGTTTTCTTTTCCTATAACCACACATGTGTGAGGAATGAATCTACCATGTACTTGCCTACCAAACTGAGTAATAGAGATCACTTCTTTGCAGGAAGAATTGTGGGAAAACTCAATTGGCTGTCTCAGTTCCATGGTGTTCCATGAGACAGCATTCTAAGTGTTGCCTGTAGCTGCTGTATTCTGGAGGTTCAAATGGAGGAGGACCTGCTTCTGAGTTCATACCACATGTGGCTCTCAGAAGGTGTCCATTACCCAGAGTCATCTGTCCTCAGCCATGTGACACTCTAGAAGGCTACATGCAACACTGAAACTGGGTTCTACCAGGGTGAGGACTCAGAGAGAAATAATAAGATGGAAGTCACATGCTACCTGTGACCTCATCCCTAACATGACATCCCACATTCACAAGGGGTATGCCTAAGAGTGTGTTTGCATGTGGGGATCACTGAGCCCTTACAGAGGCTGTGTACTCCATGTGTGTGCCTACTGGATAAAATAAAATGTTTGGATATGAACATCAGACAGGAGTTTTAGATGTGTTTCTAATATGTATTAGTGGTATGATGTAGTTATTTCTTATTTCCTAACTTCACTTTGCTCACTTATGGATGCACTAATTTATCTCTCCTACTCTGTACAGTGCCAGCAACTCACCAGGGAACCCTTGTACAAAGCCTGGCACAAGAGCTTCCCCAACCCACTCAATACCATGAATCTTCCCTCTGCCTCCCATGGGTAGGACAATACGGTGGGGTTTTCATCCACCCTCTGCTACCATTCACTTGCAGGAACAAGGACAAAGTCACCTCTCTAGGATGCAGTATGCCTAGTTATTAAATGGGGAAAGCAGAGATGAGAGGATGTGTGCCCAGATTAAATAAGTACAAAACGGGCCAATCATCTGCTGAGCAAATTATGTGATAACTTGTAGCAACCCTTTTTATACTAAAATAATTAAGTGAAACTTAATTTATGAGTCACTTCTGTTATGATCAATGTGGAGCCTAGACAACACGAAAACCTGCTTTGAAATTCAGTCTCATCTTGCTCTACTTCCCTGCAAAGTGCTTGTTCAATAAATATTCTGCATACAAAGAAAAGCTAAAAAATAAAAACAAAAACCCATTAAAAATCCTATTGGTGAAATTATTAAGGCCACTCCACGTAGTTAAAAGGGAGGTTTATTTTGTGGGGTAACTTACAAATGAAGGGATAGTTTACAGGGTCTGGGAAAGGTATAGCGCAGTCCAGCGGTGTTCTCTGGAGAACTCTGCGTGGTCTACCTCCAGCGTCCAGGGTCCCGGCACCAAGCCTGAGACCTCTTCCCGATCCTTGGTCTTCCGCTTCCTCCTCCGCCCTGCCTTGTGGGCATGACCATTACCGAAGCCTCAATGGGGGTAGGAACTTCCAGGCCAATGCTGGGATGGCTATCCACTACAAAATCCCAACAAAACCAACCAACCAACAACAACAGCAACAACAAAAAACAAAGCCAGCACCATTAACAAAAAGGTAATTGATAAGTTTGGGGAAAACTTGACCAGGAACAGCAGACCTGAAGCAGAGGCTGGAAATGCATTGGATAAGCCAAGAAATACAAAATTGAGAAAATTTTTCATGCTTCCTGGGAAAGTGCAGAGAGAACAGAGCAAAAGGGGATGCTATGCACAAAAGGGAAACTTATGTCTCCCCAGAAGAATGTTCCCAGTGGGATGGAGAGAGAACACATGGAAGAGAGACCACCGTGACCCTGAATTTGTCTCAACTTGAAATGTATCTATGAAGGGAAACACAAGACAACAGAATGCACTATCGCTGCTATGTGGGCATTGTAATTCAGACCATCTAAGAAAAGCCTGTGAAGTGGTGGTTTAAAACAATTGTAAATTATGGTCCTGGTTTCTTATTTATTATTTTTCTCTCCACTTCTTGAACTCTCCACCTTCTGCCTCTCCCCATCTGAACTTCTACTTCTGAAAACACACTTGTCCTAGAGAAAACACTGATAAATTCACATTCATCTTTGAAAACAATTTCTTCCTTGTATTAGCCTGTTAGGGTTGTCTGAGATCAGAACAAGACCTTGTGGTGCTCTGAAAATGAACTTGGTTAAGCTGTATTGTTTCAACCCTGCTCCCATAATGATTCCCAGGAAGCCAGGGAGACAGGGCATGGGCCAGAATTTTAAAGACCCTCTGTCCCTGACCGTGTCTGTGTTGGCCCTGACTTGGGGAGGGGGTGGAGAGTCACCTTTTGATTACCTAAATATTGATGTCTCCTTTTCCTCAGCAGGGGCTGACCTGTTGAAAACGAGTCTCAGGAGGAAGGAGAGATAGGCAATGTGTATTTCTGTAAGCCACACTAGGGACCTGCTCTAAAATGCAGAAACATACTCTTTCTCATTGCCACTCCAGATAGTTTGTAAGCATAGCCTATGTCTGTGGTGTTTCCAAGAATTCTGGGAACAGTGGTAGCCACCATGCCAGGAGCATCCATAGTTTATTGTATTGCTGTTTCTTAGGAAGCTTTCATTAATTAAGTCTCTTTTTTTTTTTCTTTTAAAAGACAGTTTCATTAAATAATTATTACGTTTATTTTGTATGTCAGGGGTATGGCACACCATACACTGAACATGTAGAAGTCAGAGGACAATTTACAGGAGTCACTTCTCTACTTCCAACATGTAGGTCCCAGGAATTGAACTTATGCCACCAGGCTTGCTGGCAAGCATCTTTTCCTGCTGAGCAATCTCACTGTCCCACATCTCTCTGTGTGGGTCTTCTGAATTGAATCAAGAGTTTAACTGCCAATTCAGTCCCAGCATCCTTGGGTATAGATCCAACTTGATTCCCTGGATGTGAAGCCTTGAGTAAGTTTCCCAGTGCCTCTGGGCCTCAGTTGTCTTCCCTTTAACGTAAAAGGTTATGAGCTTATAAATTTAATGAAGCAGAAAGTGCTGTGTCCATTCCCTAGCAAAGATCCAATGAATGAAAGTTTCTATTTTTTCCTATTGAAAACCACAACCTGTGTTGTGTGCCATCAATAAACACTTCCAAAGGCTTTCTTTTCAAGGCCAGGATCCAATGACAGAATTTTAAGAATTAATATTATTCTAGAGGCCAGGAGACAACTCAGTGGGTAATGGAGCTTGTCACCAAGCCTGACTATCCAGAATTCACATGGTACAAAAAGAAAGGATTCCTACAAGTTTTCCTCTGACATATATGTGCGTTTCTGTGTATGTATACACACACATATATGTGCTACTTTTGTTTAGCACTTGTAACTGTATATTTGGTGTGCATTTGAGTTCAGATTAGATACATTCCCACCATATTCTGTAACAGTGATTTTTTATACATTACCATCTCAACTTTTGTAAACTTCCTTTTTCCTCTTGCTTTTTAAAATATTTTCTACCACATGTGATGATATTCTTTATGTCCCTAAATCATTTTCCTCTCTTCTGCCCTGTGTTCTACTCTTCTTTCAGTAACGTATTATCTTCAGAATAATTGAGAGCATTGGCAGTGTTTGAATTCTGGCCACACCTCTGCAAAGCAGAGATCATTGCTCAGGGTTTAACTCCACTGTCATCTGTGTTATTGCTTCATACTGAGCATCTTTGGGGTAATTAATCTCTGCTTAATTTAGTGGCTCCTTTAATAATAGCCTGTCTGTAAGAAAAGTCCAGTTTTTTGTTTTTAGAAACCCAGTGCTGTTTCCTTTTCCTCCACAACGGAAGGATCCCTGGTGACAGCTTCTGTCTTGGGTTTTTGAAGACTGGCCCTGCAGGGAGACTTTGCAAACCTTTCTTTCCTTGTCTCAGATGTCCCTGTTCCATCTCCCCTGCACCTCCATCCAGTCTTCTCCCTCTCCCATGCCATTTAGCTTAGTTTCGTTGTCTTTCATTAATTCTACAGAGCATCACTGGGTCTCTTAAGAATCCTCCAGAGTAACTTGCTCCCTCTGTTCTCACAGGACTCTCAGTGGCCCAGCATGACTCTCCTCTCTCTGCATCTCTTCACTCCAACCTCCCAGTTTCCTAACTTCCCCCTCTGGCCAGCAAGTAGGTAATTCAGATGTTCCATTCACTAATCACTATTTTTCATCAAATGTCTTATTTGGTGTGAAACTAGCCATTTATATGACTTTAACTTACAACTATTTTTAAAATGATTGTGTTTTCTCCCTTTGTGTCCTTTGTAGCTAGGTCTTCTCTTTCTGACGTCTTTTGTCTCTGTTATTCCGTGCCTTAAGACCTTTTTCTGAAAATAGTTATTTTTATTACATATTAAATAATTATTTGATGACAAGTTCTTGGAACCCAATTTGGCTGTTTACTATGTATAGTGACATTTGCACTTGGGCTTTGAGTCCTTCTATATTTCATGATCTTTGATTCTAAACTTATGCATATTTGATCTTAAACTGGAAACTTTGAGCTGAAATCAAGGACAGGTTTTTTTATGTGAATTCTTTTCAACATAAGGACTTCCATTTGTTCTTAATTCAAAACTGCAGGCTTGAGCCAGTGAGATTGCCCAGCAGGTAAAGCTGAGATGCTTGCAGCCCAGCCTACTGGCCTGAGCTCCACCCCAGGGTCCGCACACTGAAAAGAGAAGCAACTCCAGCAGGCTGTTCTCTGGTTTTCACACCCATGCCATGGCAAGTGTGCCAGTGCACACAAACACAGTAAAAAAAGATAAGTAAATCTTACAAACAAACAAACAAACAAACAAACCCAAACAACTGGAGGCTTTACTCAGGTGGAATATTCAAAACCAAAACTAACCCAACAGAACCAACCAACCAAACTCAGTAATCTTGGCTTGATTTAGGATTTTTGTGTAGATTTTAGTATTTCACTATGCGTAAATACCTTAGAATCCCAGTCATGGTAGGTACATTCAGTTATTTTTCCGCTGTCCTTTGTTCTTTGTGATTTTCCTGGTTTTCATCTATGGGTTTTGTTCTGTGGCGGTATTTACCCTACAAGGGGTAAGGGACCTCCAGGATCTTGTTTTGCTTTCAATTTCCGGACCAGGAAATGGAAGGAGATTCCAGTGGCAGAACACAAATGCACATGGCCCAATGTATAGACAAAGGATGGTAACAAGTCACATGTCAAAGGAATGTCCCTTTTGGAAATGGGAGGTTTACTTCACAGTCCTGTTATACAAGGAATTGTTGTTATGCGTGTAGTTAATGATCTCATCCATTGTGTAGATATGGGCAGTGTACAGACAGGTCCTGATTGCCAAGAGATGTTTGCATGTATAAGAATTCTACAGATAAACAGTTGGGTCTAATTCATTCCCCAACATTTAAGGCAAATCAAGGCAAGGCTCCCATATACTCTCAGTGTCAAGGACCTAGAAATCCTGTGTACTTACTTGCAGAACAATCTGATCCACCTGAGACTGCAAAGCAAGTAGCAACAGAAGGGAGCTCTTAAAAGCTGTGGAAAACCCACACCCAAGCCTAATCACTGAAACTGGAATTTAGCATGTCTAGTCTTCATTCATAATGCCCATCCACCAACCCACCCAGTGTTCATGACATAGGGAAAGGAGGAATTCAACAGAGAAAATACAAGGCTGATAAAAATATATAAAGAAGGCCTGGGGGGCTTGTTTGTTTTAACCTCTAACCACTTGCTTATGGACTGGCTTACCGGAATCACACAACATATGCTTGTTGGGCAAGTATAAAGTAGTGGCGGCATATTCCACCAGGCAGCATTGATCTTACTTTACCATTGTTATTTTAAGAAACCAATATAATATACAACTTTGCTAAGAGTCCGGGCTCTGGCCTCCAAACATACTTTGACAAAACATTGGCTACATGAATTAGTGCAAGAGAATTTGTCTGTGCTTTGGCTCCAATTCTCTCTAACAGATGCCACAAAGACATACACCCTTTCTGTGGCTGTGATGTTTAAGGAGGATGGTTCTTTGGGATCTGTGGTTGCTGATATATATCATTTTCTGGAGGCCTAGCTTTTCTCTCCTCACCCGTGCAAAGTCAGGGATGTGATGGCAAATATGTCTTTTGTTTCATGGTCAAGTGTTTAAATAAGTGGAAAAAAAACAAAACAAAACAAACAAACAAACAAACAAACAAGAATGAACCTTCCTGTGAGGAACTAACAAGACACAAACCTGGCACCTGGGTAGCAGGGAAGTCAGCAGCATCTGATGTCTGACTTCATGACCCTGGATGGAGCCACAGGCCATTACACAAAACATGATTTTAGCCAAATACTGGACCTTGTTTTGTTTCTGAAGATGTAAGGAGCTGGGATTACTAAATGAATTTCCTTCCCTAACCATAGTAGATGGAAAGGAGAGATCTGAGTGTGCTAATAAAAAAAAATCACGTTTTTGAGGCTTTGTTTATTTTGTGTGTATATGTGTAACTGTGTGTATGTGAGTCTGTATGTGTGTGTGTGTGTGTGTGTGCGTGTGTGTGAGTGTGTGTGAGTGTGTGTGTGTGTGTGTATGTGTGTGTGTGTACCACATGTATGTGGGTGCCTTTGGATTTTGCTAGTGGTTGTCAGATCCCAAGGAGCTAGAGTTAAAGGTGATCATGAGCCTCCTAATGTGGGTTCTGGGAACAAATGTGGGTCCTCTCTCCAAGAGCAGGAAGCAGCGGAATTAACCACTGAGCAATATTGCCATTTCCAGAAAAACATATTTAAAAACAACAAAGGATTCAATAGTCTTTTTGTAGTATAATTTTATTCATTTTCCTGTCTCCAAACAAATCTTTAGTAAAATATTTGTTTCTAGTAGATTCTGTACACTTTGATCCATTAATGTCTTTTTCTTTATTGCGATATATCCACCAGGAGCAGAATCTGACAATTTCTTCCAGTCACAACAGTTTAGGATGATGTTAACATTGAGACTACAATGAACTTCAAGGGAAGTCACACCCTTCAGTGTGCAGAAAAATAATACACTGGAAAGAAGTTAAATTTTTACACCAAAACCTTAGTAATGTAGTAAAATATCTACTTTCTCAGCTTGACATATTAGTGTCAAAAGGTGTATGTGTATCATAATATCTTCAAAACTCCAAAAGGGAAAAACAATTTCAAGACATTAAGTAAAATTTTGTTAAAAGTCATTGAATTTTATTAAAGCTACCCCTTAACACAGTGGTTCTCAGCCTTCCTAATTCTGAGACCCTTTAATGCAGTTCCTTGTGTTGTGGTCACCCCCAAATCATAAAATTATTTCATTACTTCTTTATAACTGAGAATTTGCTACTGTTATGAATCCTAATGTATATGGCTGTGTTGTCTAATGGTCTTAGGTGATCCCCATGAAAGAGTTGTTCGACCTTCAAGTTAAGAACCACTGCCTCAGTGTCATTTCACACACAACACCCTGGTTCTATGTTCAAGGTGGTTACTAGACTTAACCTATAGTAGAGAACAGGAGCCGAGTCTCCAGGAAGGGAGCGATTCTAAGCATGGAGCTGGGATTCAAGCCAGCTCCCTCTACTCAGAATTCTGTGTTAGTGTTTCTTTGTCCTGCCACTCAAAAACAAGAGCAAAGGATGACTTTTTAAAAAGCAAACACAAGAGATGGATTTTTAAATGAGAGTGGTGAAGAGGTCATTATAAATGTTTGACAGGTTTATACTATGGCTTTGTGGAAGGAGATGTAATGTGAAATGTAATTAAAGGAATCTGAGTAAAATGACGAAGAGAAATGGGAGCATAGTGCTCTACAGAACCCCCAATTGTGCAGAAGCACGTCACGGGTAAATGCCCGTCTGATAAAGAGGTTTTAATTAAACTCCATAATTTATTATCCATTATACTTCAATGAATTGAAAAGGATATAATCTAAGGGCTTGCTTTCTGCAAAACAGGACTGTGTACCATAAATTCTATGTACTGTGTGCTTTCAAGCAAGAAACTGTCCCCACTAATAAAGTGTAGGGGTGACAATAATTAATTTTCATAATATTTTAACACTTAGTACATTTGTCCAGGTACTTCCTTTTTTGCAGAGTTTGGCCTTGTTTTGAGTTGAAAGAGAAACCTCACAAAAACAAATGATTCAAAGGGAAAAGATTGAATTAAATATGAACTGGGGACAGGTTCAGTGATGACTGTCACTGTGTTACTTTAGACAGGCACACATCCTCCAGGGATAGAGGTATGCTTGTAAATGTGTTTCATACATATATGTATTTGTACCTATATATGCACACGTGTATTGTTCACATACTTATCCAGATAAAAATGTATTTATATGACTGGCAAGATGAGTTAGCAGGCAAGAGCACATATTGATACTTCACAAGCACGTACTTGTGGACAACCTAAGTTCTGTTCCTAGCACCCAAATCCGGTGGCTTACAATCACCTGTAACTCCAGCTATTGGGGATACAGTACTCTCTTCTGGTTTTCTCATGCACAAATCTCCACACATACAAGGTGGTTACTAGACTTAATGTGTAGTTAATCTATGTAATTAAAAATGTAGACAACAACAAAGATGATTCCACTATAGACTACTGGCAATGGTCCGAGAGAGTGCCTGAGCTGACCTACTCTGGTGATCGGATGGCCGAACACCCTAACTATCATGATAGAACCCTTATCCAGTGACTGGTGGAAGCAGATGCAGAGATCCACGACCAAACCCCAGGTGGAGCTCCAGGAGTCCAACCTGTGAGAGAGAGGAGGGATGACATGAGCAAGAGATAGTGAAACCATGACTGGAAAAAGCACAGGAACAAACAGCCAAACTAGGGGAAACACATGAACTGTGAACCAATAGCTGAGGAGCCCCATGGAACTGGACCAGGTCCTCTGAATAAGTGAGACAGTTGATTAGCTTGAACTGTTTAGGAGGCCCCCAGGCAGTGGGAACTGGACCTGTCCTTGGTGCATGAGCTGGCTTTTTGGAACCTAGGGCCTATGCTGAGATACTTTGCTCAGCTTTGGTGTAGGGAGGAGGGGACTGGACTGCCTCACCTGAATCTACCAGCTGGGCTGACTCCCCAGGGGAGACTTTGCCTTGGAAGAGGTAGGAGTTGGGGGTGGATTGTAGGGGGAAAGGCTGGGAGGTGGGAGGAGAGAAGAAAGGGGAATCCATAGCTGATAGGTAAAATTAAATTAATTATAAAATAAAATATTAAAAAAAGAAAAAAAAATGTAGACAATCATTAGAAGATATATATTCATATACACTCATTAAAGTCTTATAAATTGCCTCAGCTTTCTTTCTTTCTTTTTTATTCAAGAAATTTTTTATTCACTTTACACACCAACCACACAGATCCCCCTCTCATCTCTCCCCCCACTCCCCTCCATCCTTTCCCCACTCTCCAACCTACCCCTCATCCCCTCCTCCAAAAGGTCAGCAAAGCCTGGTATATGCAGTTGAGGCAGAACCAAGCCCCTCCCTCCTGCATCAAGGCAGAGCAAGTCATCCCACCACAGGGAATGGGCTCCAGAAAGCCAGTTCATGCACCTGGGATAAATCCAGATCTCACTGCCTGGGGGCCCCTCAAACAAAACAAGCTACACAACTGTCTCCCATATGCTGAGGGCCTACTTCCAGTCCCATGTACATTCCACAGCTGTCAGCCTAAAGTTTATGAGTTCCCATGCTCAGTTGTTTCTGTAGATTTCCCCATCATGATCTTGACCCCTTGTGCTCCTAGAATCCCTCCTCCCTCTCTTCAACTGGACTCCCAGAGCTCAGCCTGTTGCTTGGCTGTGGATCACTGCATCTGCTTCTATCAGTTACTGGATGAAGGCTCTGTGATGACAATTAGGGTAGTTACCAATCTGATTACAGGAGAAGGTCAGTTCAGGCACCCTCTCCACTATTGCTAGTAGTCTAAGCTGGAGTCATCCTTGTGGATTCCTGGAAGTTTCCCTAGGGAAGGTGCCTCAGCTTTACCCAGGGTGATATTGTTTTTAAGTTTTCAACTGTCCTTATTTATTAGATTAAACACAAAACAATTAAAAGGACAGAAACAAAATATATAAAGGGTCCCTGAATGAAAAAACAAACAGTGAAATCAATTCTTTTGATTATTCCTTCTTCTAATCTTCTCCATAAAGGAAAATTCTGGCAGTAGTTTATTAAAATTAATTTCAGGATAAAAGTCTCAGAACTATGTAGTGTCAGGTGTGTTTTTATAATCCTATATTTCATTTCTCTTTAATATGCATTATTAAGCTCAGATCATGTTATTTCAAACTTTGCTTTTTTTCACTTAAGCTATTCCCACATAAATATACTTGCTTTTTAAAATTCTGATAAGCTATTAGGAATATAAACTCCATTTCACATATCTTTTGATGATGAGTATTCTTTTCAAATAATTATATTTGCTATCAAAACAATACTCTAATTAATAATTTTAAGTAGTGAATTGTTGGATGATAAGAAGTGGGCATTTGAAATTTTAATCACTGGTACCGACATCTTACCCTTCTGAAGGGGTGGACCAAATACATTCACCTCACTAAGAACATTTCTCTAAACAACAACACATTTGGAGGAGAGAGAGAGAGCATCACTGTTTTAATGAGTCAATTATTTAATCAAATTAATGCTTGTGTTACAAATCCTTTAAACATTCGTCAGTTTTTTCAAATAATGAAGTATTTTTCTTTCCCCCATTTGTTTATTGTGTGTTTGTGTGTGAGCATGCACTCATAAAGGCTTGCATGTCTTTGTGCTCCACACTGGTTTTCTCCTTCTACCATGTGGGGCTCGGGAATTGAACTCAGGTCCTCAAGCTTGGTGACAAGCACCTTTACCCACTGAGCCACTTTGTCACCCCCAAAAGATAGGTTTTAGTATATGAATGAAATAAAATTGTAAGATAGTGTCTATGATGCAGTTTTTTCCCCTTTCAGGGCTCATAAATACTGAACATGGACAATAAGTATAATTAACTAGTATCCTGTTTTTTAAATAGCTAATTAAAGAAAGGTGATTTAAAAATATTTTTTAGGTAATAAAAACCACGTTAGTCATTAAATAGGGAACATGCCAAAATGTATGTGTAGACTGAAGTTTCTTGGTCCCACCTGGTCCTGCTCAGGCAGCAGCCATTTTTATAAAATAGTCACTCAGAGGCTTAATATTTATTACAAATTATTTGGTCATTGGCTCAGGTTTATTGCTAGCTAGCTATTACATCTTAAACTAACCCATTTCTATTAATCTATATATCGCCACATGTCTCATGCATGGCTTTACCTGTGTTCTATTACACCTTTTCCCCCTGGTTGCTTACAGTGTCTCCTGACTCTTTCTTCTCCCTCTGTCTCTCTTGGATTTCCTGCCTGGTTATATCCTGTGTTTCCATAGGCCGAAACAGCTTCTCTACTAACTGAGAGTAGCAACACATATTCAGAATATACAGAAAGACCATCCCACAGCATGTTTGGGAAAAGTAAACCATTTATAATCCTGTTTTTCAGCTTACATTCTTCAAATTTTATGTTTTTGTACATGTTTTCTCTCCTTTCATGGGTCAGACTTAACATCTGATTTCTCTGTGCAGCCTACCTGACACAGGGAAAAACATGTAACACACATGTATGAATGACCATGTAAACATTTACACACAAATACACACTATGAACTTTGCATTTACACAAATGAAAGGCTCCTTGAAAAGCAAAATTGAATTTCTGTTTTGCATCATGACTTTGAAGCATATTTATTTATTCTTTTTCCTTTGGTTGATGCAAACACCCAGATGCCTCAAGTGCATCTTAGAGCTGTAAATCCAAATCATGTGCGTAGTGGGGGAAATGGACAGCTTATGCAGGGTTCTGTGGACCCTGAGTCTTCTTTTCAGCCCTATTCTAGGAAAAGCTACTTTCCTTCCTCTGTTGTTGCTGAAGTTGATCAAAGTCTTAGGGAGCTTTTAAAGGAAAAGGATTTTTGTCACATCAAAATTCCAGAAGGCAGGATTCTTGTCATTTAATAGGGCTATTTGCTGCCTTCTAAGCAAACAGTGGCCGCCTAAAAGGCATCTCCCGCCTCTCGATTCCAATCCCCTTTCTTTGCTCACATGGAGGTACAGACACATCATAAAAAGGAATTCCAAACCTTTTATGTTTATTTCCCCACTGTTCTGTACAGCTGGGAGTTTTCTGTATGCGTTTCACAACTGTGTGACTCTCACTGTAATGAAACCATTGGGTTTCCATGAAAGCCTTTTGTTTTCTTTCCTACCAAAGAGTCTATTCTTCAGAAACAGACTCTAGAAACTTCTCTGAAAAATTGCCATCTAAAATTTGTGATTTAAGACCATGTTTAGATAGGGTTCAGGGCCTCACAGTTAATAGTAAAATGTTGTTATATGTGGATAAGAAATCATATGTGGATAAGAAATTGATATATATGAAGAGTGAAAATGGAGTTCATATATTTGGGGACATGATATGGGGACTGTGGAATCGGGGATGAAAGATGTGGGTCACATGATTTCCATGCTTAGCTGCTATGCTACCCTCTGTAACATCCAGAAGTCATCAGAGAGACAGAGAGAAAAGAAAATGAGTAACCATTTCTCATGAATAAATTGGGTCCCAATTATATAATTATATCCTGACCTGAGAGATAACAGAAGTGAGCAGAAGATGCTTAAGCAATTTCAAAGTTGTTACAGATGGGTTATGGTATTTGCTTTGTACTGATTCCCTTCTTGTTAATAGGAACTGATATTGTTTCCTATTGTGTTGCTGTATTGGCTGTGTCTTGGTCCTCTGGCTTTTACAGTCTTTTTAGCTTCTCTTCTACAATGTTCCCTGAGTCTTAGGTGCAGATTGTGCTGAAGCTGGGTACCACATGATCATTGGTTCTCTGCATTTTGATTAACTGTGGTTGTCTATAATAGTGTCTGTCTTGAAAGGGGAAGTTTCTTTGTTGAGTGAGAATTATACTTATGTGTGATATAAATATATGTGTTCAGAATGCAGTGAGGGTTATGATGTTTTATCATAGCAACAGAAAACTAACTAATCCATGAACTGAGGCTGAGCCTGCTTCTCTACTAAAGATGTTAAATGGCCATCATTTCCTCCTGTTTCACCTATCTATTTCTAACATGACATGGTATTCTTCCCTCTAAAATCTTTCTCTGTCCATCATCTTCAACTTGAAGTTATAGTCATGTGATATAATTTGGCCAATGCCATAGCAGTGAGCTTGACATAGACACTGGATTCCTTACATTAGAATGTTTTCTCCTACAAGTCACAGTTGTGATATCTTGTTGATAAACACATGTCGGCAAGTGTCCCTGGGGGATGAGGAGAATGAACAGACTCTAGCAAAAAATCAGCTTTGAATGTCCATCACAAATATTTTCTTAGGGAGATCAAAAAATAAAATTCTACCCAAATCTGGCTTGGTCAATCTATGAGTTTATTGAAGTTTAAGCAGGGAGTTACTTAGAGAAACCTGGGTGCCTCTGACAACTGCGTCACTGAAAAGCCCACACCAGCATGACTCAAGAAAGCACCTCCCTAGAATTCCCTTTGCAGCTTACAGACATCTCCACCAAAGAGTCTCCTCTGCTAGCAATCCTTTCCTGCTTATATAACCTTGAGGGATGGCTCTTGTGAGTCTTCGAACTTTGCTGTGAGCTTTTGTAATGTTGCTGTGAGGCTTGTGAGGCTTTGGGCTTTCCTCCAGGAAATGTCTACATAGCAACCACAGAGCACTGGCTATTCCCTGCTGTCCATGAGAAAGCCTATGGCACAGCAGGTAGAAGAGAGGGATAGCTCAGCTTTCTGTCCAACCCACCATTATATGGGACAATGCATTGCTATTGTTTCTCAAGGTACTCTTCAGTGTGGTTGTTTCACAGCAACCTACAAGGCAGATGTATTTGTGAAGTTAACAAGATTAACTGCCATCAAGTGATAATTCCTTTTAATTGACTTAAAATTTGATTGCAACTCAAAGCAACCTTTCAAAGGAATTTTTGGCACTCAGGAAAATTATTCTAATTTTCTCAATTACTGTATATGAAGGAATAGATCTGAGAGCACCTGAGTGTGAGAAATAATAGCCTCGAAGTGTTCTGCATAACTTGTACTCAAGTTACTTCCAGTTGTATTTACAAAGCTGTATTTTCACATGAAAAGTGAAGGGTTTGAGTACATAAAACATGCAAACTTTTCAATTTCAAAATGTATCATAAATCATACTTTGCATTAAAGAGTTTATTCAACAAATATATTGAATAACTGCAAATATACAATGTTTTCTTCTATTTATTTGGTGCAGACAGCTTTATTACAGTATACTTTGCCAATGAAGTTGAGTATTTTTCCGGTGTACATCATGAAGTTTTTATATAGTTTTATTGTGTACTGATTACCATTTCAAACTAGCATACAGACCACCACATATCAACTGCACCATGACTTTGAGGGGATTGTAAGAACAATTAAGATTAACTCTTTCAGCAAATTTCAACTTTATAATACTGCATTGTATTATTTATTAATCCTCTAGAATTTTTCATTCTTCACAGTGGGGTTTTTAGCTCAGATACCAACTCTTCTTTCTGCCCTCAGGCCCATAAGTTATAGTGTACAGTATTGTTTTTCTAGGCCCAGATGTCTTCACTTAACATTTAGTTTTCTAGAGACAACTGTATTTTTACAGCTTTATGTGTCACTTTTTTTTATCCATTCATGGAAAGCCAAACATTCTAACACCACACACAGGTTAGGATGGCTGTTATAAAAGAGGAAAATGATAATGGATGTTAGTAAGAGTCTTGAGAAAGGGGAACCCTGGGGACATATTGGTGGGATGTAAATGGGTGTGGCCCTGTTGAAAAAAGAATGGCAGTTCCTCAGAAAACTAAAATTGAATTGCCATATCATCCAATAATCTTATTTCTGAGTGCAAATGGTTCCTCAATTATGATGTTCAATTTTTTTTGACATTACAACAATGTGAAAGAAATCAGTATTTAGTAGAGACTATCTTGAATCTTGACCCCTTTCCTGGGTTATATGTCAAAGGGACCATGATAATTGCTGCCACTGCACTTGGTGAGCCAGGCTATCATGACTACTCATAGCCGATATCCTGCTCTTATGGTGCTAGGTTACTTAGGTTTTGATTTACAATCTTTTAAAATTACAATGGGTTTGTTGAATTGCCACGCCATCATAAATCAAAGAACACCAGTGTATATGCTAAATCTTCCAATGGAAATGCAATCAGTATCTCAAAGAGGTATTATCTCCTGCTACTATTATAGTATTCCTCATTATTGATGTATGGACATAACACAAACATCATTTGGTGGACTAATGGGATGTCTTGACTTGATTTTGAGGCATTGGATACAGGCTCCCAGTTTTCCTTAATAGAGCTGATTAAGACCACACCACACAAACCTCTCTTATCAGGCTCTCACATAGTGGAGTCCTAGTTGCCCCAAAGCCAGGTATAGACAGTGAAGAAAAATTCCTATGACCATAACCTTTAAAATCATAACTTACCTACACCCCAGGAGCCTGTTAGGAAGCTTTTAGGGTCAAGGCATGAGCCTTGGCCATCCTAACAAGATACATTTGGCCAACTGTCCTTTATAAGTCAATTAGAGAAATGAACAATGGTGACATGGAAGAGGAACAGAGGGTTCAAGAACCCATCTTTTTTGTCTTCCTGGTCCTGAAATGAGAGTTAGTTTTAAATAGAGGGCAAGAGGCCAGCATAGCTCAGCAGGTTCTTTCCTCTATGGTTGCTATTAGCAACAGAGTCAGTTTCTCATCCATCCAAGTGTTCTTGTATGAAGATCTTCCACCAAAAGAGTCTTGAAATCTCGCAGAGCTCCTCACCAGGGATTATTTACATGATCCACACATGGACCAAGCAGTAGACAATCCCTTTCCACTACGAGCTTTATTTCTCATAAGATTCAAGCTGAACCATACTGGGGGGATTTAGACCATTTCCTATATAAAATGGTTTATGTCTTAATACATATATGAAATTGGCACAAACTAACAAAACTCCCACAAATACTCCAAAGGACAATGGAAACTAGCACAGAAATGTTAGTGGACAGAATAAAATATGAAACATTAAAAACCATAGGAATGTGAAGAAAATATTATAAATGAAAATTTTTATGTTTAACATTTGTTTCAACTAAACTGATCATGATTATAAAAAATACAAATGATATAACAGAATTTTTCATTGTTGTTTATTTGAAAATTTTAATATTACAGGTACAAATTTTGCACCAACTGCCCTTCTTCTCTTTCACTTAAAACACACTGAGAATGAAAATAATTTGAAAACAAGTGTGGATTTCCAGTCCATAAAGTTAACACTTACAGGACAGACACACGACTGAGCTCTGACATTGGAGTACATGTAGTGCAGAGTGCTGAGTTACAGCATAAAAACTAGAATTCATATTTACCAAGAGATATTATTGTTTTTCACTGCTCATTGCCCTGGTAATTACAGTATTGACTGAGAGGTTAGTTTAATTTGTATCAATTACCCCCCCAACTATTTCAATACACCTCTTAGCGTTCTTAATCAAAGCTCATTTGAGAACATGTTATGTGCATTTCTACCCTTGAGCTTTGTCTAATAAGCCCATTGAAGTCGTGAGCTGTGTGTGAAGCAAATTCTGCTGATGTGGTAATGGGTCCTGGCTCTGTGTGCAAAGTACATATTTCTCTGGGGACTAATGGTTTTCCCCATTGCTGAGAACAACTAGAATTTCCCTAGAATTTAAGGCATATCAGGAATATAAATTAATATTGCCTTAGATATGTTTAGAATTAGAAGCTTTTTTCTATTAAGAACTTTAGTTCTTCAAAACAAACCTTTTCATTTGTTTAATTTTCCAAAAGCAAGGATCAAGACAATAAAAACTGCAATTGTGTTGATATCATGCATAATTAAGCTGTCTGACAGTCTCTTAATACCTTCATTTACATTGCAAGAGAATACCTGACATTCTATGACTGCAGGAAGGAAGCTCTGATTGGCTAGCTAATACCCCAGGCACCTTGGTAAGTCAAGGACTGACAGATGAAGAACTGTATCTGTTTGCAAATCCAGTCATCATGTTGTTTATTTTTCATATTACTTATGATCTCTTAAGTTGGATAGTCCTTTAAAAATATTAATTTATTTTATTTTTATTTGTATAAATACTTTTGCCGCATGTATGTAATGTTCACTGTGTGCATATGGTGCCTATGGAAGCCAAAAGAAGGTGTCAGATTCCCTGGTATTGGAACTACAGGTAGTTGCAAGCTGCCACATGAGAACTGGGAACTGAACCCAGGTCCCCTGGAGGAGCAGCCTATGCTTTTAACCAGAGCCATCACTACAGCACCTAATTTGGATAGTACCTTCAAGCATCACATAGTAAAACAGGATAAAGTCAAGACTTCCAGACAATGGGACAAACCAATAAAACTTTGTTCAATCTTGTTCACAATCTGGAGAGAGCTACACTGAAGCCATGAAGTGAGAGGCAGCCATGGAGGACACATGCTTCTTAGGATTTAGTTAAAACAGGATGCTAGTGCTTTGTCATTAGACAGGGGGAACATAAAACAGTCTTGATTAAGGATGCACTCATGGCCAACACAAGTTTCATGGATGGAGTCATTACCCATGGAAGGAGTGGAGATCTGCCAAGGAAATTATATGTAAAAGGAACCCGAGACACTCCCTCATAAAAGAGATATAACCAGTCGAGATATGAGCTCCATGATTAACTTGCCCTTCAATCCCTGATCAGTCTTTTTTTTTTTTTTTCTTTTTCTTTTTTTAAGCTGAGGATTGAACCCAGGGCCCTGTGCTTGCTAGGCAAGTGCTCTACCACTGAGCTAAATCCCCAATCCTCTGATCAGTCTTTGATATGAATTTGGGGACCACTTCTCTCAGGTTGGGAGACTAATTTCAAGCAAGCTCTGCTTATTTGTTTTATTTTGTTTCACTCACAATGCACACTCTGGCCCATCAGTCCTGTTCACATTAAAGCTGTATCTCTTAAGCTAGAGCCTTAGCATGCTATCCAGATGTCCCATGTGACACACATTTGTTTGTAAACTTCCTCATCCTTGCCTAAGCATCTGCCTGCTGTTTCCTCATAAAGTTGTCCAACCTAGAATTTCTTTCACTACTAAATATACGTCTAATTTTTGAAATGCACCTCAGACTCTGAACACCCATCAATATCCCTTACAGAGATTATATAGTACAGTTATTTTATTAATGTATCTTTTCAGTTCCTTGAAGACAGACCGTTTTCTGTAACTGATAGTTTCCACATAAGCACAATCTGAGATTCAGTAGTGGCCAGTACTCATTTGTTGAGTGAATCAAGAATGGGAAATGCCTGGGAGTCAGTCTCATGACTTTTGACTCCTTTCCTCCCAGGGTTGCACGGATGACTCTGGGTAGTCACCAAGCATGCCTGCACCAGTTAGACTACACTGTCTCCCTGTAAGACTCAAGGATAGAATTTCCACTGCATGTGCTGAGCTTCCAGAATGTAGAGCTGCCGTGGTCATCTTTGGCAGTTTCTGTCTCCATCTAAATATCGCCTGCCTTTGCTCATAGCTGCTACCTCTGCACAAAAGCTCTGCATTTCAGTGACTTTAAAGAGCCCAAACTGGAGAGCCCTCTTTGGAAGAAGCCATATGAGATTAGATAGAGTGTCCATTCTTTATTCTGCTCTGATTGAGGTCACCAAGTAAGAGATAATGGGAAGCATTTGGCAGATTTTATTTCTTCTGATTCTCTGCAGAATTTAGACATTTATACACAAGCAGCTGGGCAAGAGAACAAATCTGAGAGATGTACCCCTTTCTCAGAGTCACCCCTCTTCTATAAACCATGTTCTCGTTGGTACTCTCTGACCATGCCTCACTGCTTCTGAGGGGAGTGTCTATTCTAGGAGGGTCTGTTTGCTTTCCACTCTACTGTCTCACTCAACATACAGGGGGCAAACTCGGTGTCTGTGACCCTTGTTTCAGTTGAGTTAGCCATTTGAATAAAATGTATGGTAGGGCAAGGATCCTGAGCATGTAGAACCCTGGCCAACCACAGCAACATGTACATTTTCAGGCCCCTCCCAGACCTTCTAGACCAGAAACTTGAATGCAGATGGATAGGTTCCCACCTCCTGGCTATCTGGGTTTGAGCAGGTTTGATGCCTGATGGTTCCTAACTATGTCACTGTTCAGAATGCCTTGCAAAAATGCTTCGTCTTTATGGAAAAGCATCAGCCTTTCCACTTAGCTTCTGAGACTTGGGCAGAGTTATTTAGTTTTAATCTTTCTAAATTGCCTCTCCTCCCATGTAAAATGATGATGGCAAAGCTCTGATTCAGTCTGATACAGCACAGGGTGCTGCAGTCAGCCTATGCCAACTGTGCTTAATCTCCTGGTGCACAAGACCCCAGCACATAATCTATGTCATAGCTGCTGGTAACAAAACTGATGTCCTTGTCACTGTCTGTCAGAGGAGCAAGGCATAGAGAAACCATTGTTCCTCCATAAGGAACAGGGCTGGCCCTTCCTTCTTCTGGGCTCTAATCATAGCTCCAAAGACTGCAACAACTTTTTGGTAAGGTAAAGGATTAGAAGAATGAGTAATTATTTTTCATAAAAGTACAGGAAAGTTGATATTAAAGGCCTTGAAAGGAACATATCTCAGCACGTTGTACTTTAATATATGAAAGTGATAGACAAATCCAGGGCTAGAAAGAGCAATGATCCATGAGGCTTGGACTTTGATTAGAGAAAGGGCTCCTGGAATCTAGTTAGGCAACCATCCTTTTTTTCTTTCAATTTCATCCTTAAAAGTTGTCCAGATCAGGCCAGCCCTGCTCACCAGCTCTCAGGTACAAAGAGCTGGGTGGTGGCACCTCAAGAGAGCCTCGTCTTCTTCAATCACTTTGAAGGAAACTTTGGTGATCAAAGCAGAGCTCTGAACAGGTGGATTTTAATTCATATTTAACAAAAGCCAAATGCCAGGCCATTAAAAAATTCTATCAATGTGATGATAGCAGATGCTAAGCATGACTGCATATGTGAGAAAAGACCCGAATGCCTAAAAAAAAAAAAAAAAAAAAAGGCAAATCAAACGTGAAAACACTAATGCTTCACAAAAGTGGAACAGAAATGAACAAAGAATATAAAGTGTTGGAGATAATGGTTGTCATGGCAATTGTTTGACCATAGCTCCAAATGCAGAAACTCCAGTGAGAGTAATTGACAAAACCTTTAGTGGGAGTTATCCCACAATGATCTGGCTGCTACAGGCTTCCTTAGCATGTTTTGCTATCTCTTCCTGGTATCATGAGAGCATCACCAGAGTTGTAGTTTGCTAAATAAGGATGAAAGGAATTTCTTTAATTCCAACCAGGAGCAGCAGGCAGTTTCTGAAATCCTTACTGTTTGAATGGAAAGTGTCCCCTTTGGGTCTTTGAACACTTGGTCCCTACTTGGTAGCACTACTTGGAATTGTTTAGGTGGTCCAGCCTTGCTGGAGGACACACGTCACTGGAGGGGGTCTTTAAGGTTAAATACCTTGAATTCCTTGCAGTTCATGTTCTCTGCTTTGGACTTGAGATTGAGGATGCAAGCTCCCAGCTTTCTGCAGCCGTACCTGCTGCTATCTCCTCTTTCTATGAAGGATTCATTTCCCTGTAACCATAAACCCACAAATTCTTCTTTCTCTAAGTTGTCTTAATCATGGCATTTTATCTCTAGATCAGAAAAGTCACTAACACATTTGCTAAAAATTCCACACTTTTCAATTCAGAGTGGTGGGAACTGCACAATGCATGGATGGCTACCTCTCTCATAATGAGTGTTTTTTTCACTAAAAGCCCATGATAGTGTGATTTTTTTTTAGAGCAAGGATTGCAAAATACTGGATTAGAATTGACAGCACACCAGCAGCCCAGCCGCTCAGTCTTCTTCCCCACGTGTGGCTGTCGATTGCCGCTTTTTCTCCTTAATTACCCATCTGCTAGAGAGGAAAGTAATGCCACATCATTTAGAAGAAATGCACCTGTTTATTGAAAGGCAAGAATAACCTAGTTTGCAAAGGATCCTTGGCTCTCTGGCTTGCCTCCACAGACTCAATATTGCTGTTGTTTTTCCCCATGATCAAATGACTCCAACTCTAGACTTTCCAAATTCATCTTCTCAACTTTCATATACCATTCCTTGCATAAGCTTTACAGCATGGGAGGTATTTGGGGCAGGGATGCTAAAGAAAAATACAGGAATCATATGGGTGAAGATATTTTTTTACAGAAGAAAAGAGCAGAAAGTAAAGATGTCCAGTATCCTAAATTTTTACAAGCATCTTTTAAGATATTTTCATCTTATCTAGTGGGTTGGCAAGAGGTATGGACATTTGCATTTCAAGGTTAACAAAGACTATTACTGATGGCCAGTAACTGGTGGAACTTAATGAGAAGTTATAGGGACTGGATTCATAACTTGTTTTCCATGGTAGCCAGGCAGCAGAAGGCTCTGCGCATACAAAGTGTACTGCTTGTTAGGTATGGCTTCTAATTAGCTGGGGCCCAAAAAACTTCTGCTAATGATATTTTTATGCCAGAAGAGTTTGAGAAGTTCCATAGCCAGTTGGACTTTTTCTAATATAGCCAAAAGTTACCCACACCAATAGAATAATTAACAAGGGCCCAAACATAAGAGCTATACGCTTGCGACCTGCCTGGATTCTGAGCACAAAATTATGAGATGATTTTTTTCCCATGGTTGCCAAATAAATTACATAAACTTTGGCTCAAGACAACACACATTTAGTCCATGGTTCTTTAGGTCTGAAGTCTGGAACTGCATAAGTCTTGCTGGATTAAAATCTCAGTGCTTGGGGTATGTCTTTCCTAACTGGGTAGTGTAGAAGTAAGATTTGATTGCAGGCTCTTTTATAATGATTTCAGAATCCAGTTCTTTGTGGTTACAGTGCTCAACCAGAGTTCCCTTCCTGCTTTTCATGGGGGATACTTTAATTGTAGGAAGCCTCTATAGTGCCTTCACAGGCCACACCTCACCATTGAGCTCCTGACAGTCACTTCCTTCCATGCAGAATCTCTCTCTAACTATAGGAAGTTGTTTTTTTTTTTGTTGTTGTTGTTTTGTTTTTTTAATTTTAAAGACCAAATTATTTAGGAAAATCTCACTTTTTTTTTTTTTTTTTTTTTTTAGGGAGAATCTTGCTACACTGCCCTGTTTGGCATGAAACTTACTGTGTAGCCATATTGGCTTTAACTCATGAGTGATCATTCTGCCTCTGCCTCCCTTTTTGTGCAGGCAAATGCACCCCACACTTTTTTACCGTGATAAATGAGTTAAATGCATTATTCTTACGAAGCCCATTTTGATACAAGGAATAACACATTTGCAGTTTCTGAGAACTAGAAAGTAGACTTCCATGGAAGGCTATTACTCTTCTCATAAAAGATAAATAATCTTTCCTTTTAGTTTTTCTCCATTTTGCAGAAGGCCACAGTTAAGGGTAGTTTATTAGCCTGTTATACAGAGCATGACTAATCAATGGTCAAGCCTAGATTTAACAGATGTTTGATTTCAGAAGTACTTTACAAGTACTGTACCATGCTATATATCAGCATGTGTGACTGATAATGTTGATCAATTTGCCTCTTATGGCACTTTTCAATGTGCAGTTCCAACTGTGATATACCAGAAACAATATTATTTGTTAAGAGTATTTACTGAAGAGCTAATACTATGTCAAGCTCTAGAGAGACGTTCAGGGGAGATGTCATATAGGCCTTTGACAGTACTCTGTCTGACTAAATTGGTTGAATTGTTTTAGAGAGGCATGGCTGTTTTCAACATGGCTTCCTTGGTCTACAGTGTCAGGTTTTACCGGTCTTTCTAATATGACACTCTTGCTGTATAGACTTATATTTCCTTTGCCATAACTTTGTGGTAAAGGAGCATATTCTCATGCTACTTAACACTGGGCTTAGCCAAGTGACTTACAGTAGTTATGAAATGGTAAAGTCAACAGATTTGATGATTTAAATATGCTTGTATAATTTTCCTTTTTTCTCCTGTGTTACTATAATCTCTCATGAAAAGATCATGTAGCTACTAAACCTTAAATAATGAAGACATACAAATTAGTCTGACCACAACCCACACTCTAGACAGAGTTCAGCATAGGCCAGCTCAGGCAAATGAGCCAATCCAGATAGATCTGAAAAATATATGAGTGAGAAAAGTATATTAATGTTTATTTTTGCAAACTAGTAAAATGTGAGATGTTATATGGTCTAGCAAATTGCAGAAAAAATTCTCATTCAAAATAAGGCTTCCACTAATAATCTCAACGGTATAAAAAGGAGTTCTTCGAAAGGAACCATTGCTGTTGCCTTGGTTCAGTCAAGTTTTATAGAGGTCAGTGGCAGAAGCAGGAAACAGCTAGTGTTACAGGATATAAGTCTAGCTGTTTGTCACACAGTAGGCCAATAAAGTGTAAAGACAGACATTAAGATAGAGAAGACCACCCTATTTGAAAAGCTTGCTAGATGATAAAATGGAGAACTCTGCCACAAAGTTTATTTTGCCAGCAAGCTGAAATCAGGAGCAATTTAGATAGGTAGTTGATAATTGCTCCCTAGCCAGTGCATGCTTTCCTCAAAAATGGGTGGACCAGATGGATATATCTAATACTCCTTGCACACTTCAGACATAATTTTCCATCCTGTAAGTTATAAGAACAAAGGTCATTATTACCTAGGGGATTTTCTTGGGTTAGTTAGACATCTTGTGTACAATTTTTGAAACATTCCACATTAGAGAAGTCAGAGTGGTTGACAACATGGAGGTCTTTTAGTCAGTTGTCAAGCCCAGGTAATGATAAAAGAATTTCTAATACCCATCTTCTATAGTAATATCAAGCCCAGGTCAGAAATACGCCTTTATTAATCTATTGTAAAATATGTGTTTTAATCATTATGTGCTACTTGCAGGTTTTAGGCAAGCTCTTGTGATATTTTCCGAGCTGTGACAGGACTTGACATATCCCTGCCTCAGCCTACAAAGTGCTGGCATTATGAGAATGAGCTACTCGGTTTGGCTTGACTTTTAATCTGCAGCAAGTAAGTTAATCCCTCTAAGCAGAAGAACACTAAGACCCATTTAGTTTGATTATTATGAATTTTAAATGATAAAATGCAGCACAATATATAGTACATTATGTACTATATTATAAAATTTGGGAAATGTTGGTTGTTAGCTTTGACCTTATAAGAGGTGAATTCATTCACTTATCCATTCACTCCCAACAAAGGTGTCACATAGTTATTTATGTTAAGAAAAGAATACTTGAAAAATAAAATACCCAGGTGTGGTGGCCATGCCTTTAATCCCAGTACTCTGGGGGCAAAGCTGGAGCTAGGCAGATCTCTGTGAGTCTGAGACCAACACAGTCTACAGAGTAAAGTCCCAGGACAGCCAGAACTACATAGAGAGAACTTGTCTCATAAAATCAAAAACAAAAATAAAATAATGTATGAAAAATCCTCAGTCAGAGGCATAAGTTATTTCAACATCAAAATTAAAATGGTTTTTAAGTAATAAAACTGTATCTCTATGTGAAAAATCTCAAAAAAAAAAGAAAATTTGAATAAGCAAAACCACCCAGAATATAATTTGAGAAATGATCATTAAAGATGATTGGGTAAATAAATTAATAGAAACCTGAATATTACCATATTTAAGAATGCAATACCTTAGAATTCCTGGATAACAGAACTGTTAAAACTTAGATCAACATTAAGATTAGCAGTTGTCCATGCTGGCTTGCCAAACCAGTAAGGTGGGCTCAATAGACACCATTTGCACCAACACATTGCATACCACTTGAGAGGAAAACATAATGAGGAAGAAAAGAAAGATGTATCTGCTCGCCAATGCTGAATCACAATCCACACTGAATTTGGGCCAGGAGTGCCAGTGGTGGGCACACTGGAAGAGATTCATCCTACCCTTTTCCTAGTAAGTTAGCTGTAGGGAGCTTTGCTCAGCTTTGCTAGGATTTTGTGTCTGCAGCAAGTGGTTAGGATGAATCATCAGTCCTACCTATTTCCACATAGATTCTCATTCCCAGCAGGCTGTGAGGCATATGTTCACATGGTAATCTCAGAAATATAAAGCAGAGGAGAAGTGTTTAAGGCTTCTTTTGGAAGCCAGACTCACATTATCATACTTCTGCCCACATGCTCTACTGTCTATTGGAAAGATCTCCACAGTCACAATATTAAGGGGACAGGGATGGAAAAGAGAGGAGACATTTTTATGAGAAACCACCAAAGATGCAGCTAAAACGTTTGTGGTGCCTGTTGTTGGCTGATTGAGGTGGCATGGCTCATCCTTCTTCCTAAATTCTTTGGAAGATGTTCTATATGTGAATCCAAATGTTTTCCTAAATTAACTCATATGATGATAGGGCTTTCATATCCATATAAGAAAAATGTATGCAAAAGGGTGTAGAGCATCTAGGGGGAGATGAATATCACAAGGCTTTGAAGTATTGAGGCTACAGAACATGCCCAAATTAGAACCCAGCATTTTCAGTGATGGAGCCACTGAGAGAAGGAGGCTGTGCCAAGCAGTAGCAAGATGCTGGGGCTCACATGTAGGGTCTGGAGCAGAGACATCCCATGCAAAGTTATCCGAGGTAGGATGTGAGGTTTGTGGATTTAAGAGTGTGATTTTGGCCACAACTAATGGGGTATATTTATAAATCTATGTGAGAAATCCTCCATAACATTCAAAATAGACTTTTAAGAAAAATCATCAAAAGATAAAACAAAATTTAAAATAGTTGATAATGCAGTGAGGAATGTTAATAGATATGGTATTCCTGGAAGCTGGGCTCCTTCCTCTCTTCTTTTCTCCTTCTGCCTTTCTTCCCTCCATCTTTCACTTACTACTTTCTTCTTTTCTTTAACATATTTCCACTGAGGATTTAAAATAGTTGCAAAGCAGGGATAAGCCTTGATTAAGTAAATTAAGATGTGGGTTAATGGGCAGATGAGCTTTAAAAACTTTAAATAGAAGAGTAATGGGGCACAAATTGCATATTTTTAACATATGAAAATAAATGCTGTATTGACAAAGGTGAAAAATATATACATTGAGACAATTTGCAGCCCTTGCCTGCCTTGAACTAGGTCAGTAGACAAGGAGTCCCAGAACTAGGAGAGCTCTGCTGGCTCCGCCTGGACTGGAGCACTGGGATGAAGGATGTACATCACCATGTCCAGCCAAGATGAAGCTTTTTATAACTCCAAGATACAGTTAACAGGTAGGTAAAAAATGAGAGACTATAAGAAGGAGTCAGTAGTTATGATTTATTGATAGTCAATTCTTAATCACAAGCCCAGGGATCAGAGAGTCTAATAAACTGACCATAGGCATCCATTTTCTCTCTCTGATTTTGTATTCAGATTTTATTTACTTATTTATTCTCTCTCAGATATACATAGTATGTGTCCATGCATGTGTTCATACCCATGTGTTTAAGAGTGCACACACATGAAGGCCTAAGGCTGATGTTGGCAGTCTTCCTTAGTCATTCTCTACCTCATTCTCTAAGGCAGAATCTCTCTCACTTGAACCCATAGTTGAACTATATAACTAGTCTGTCTAGCCAGCTTGCTTTGAGGGTCCCCCTGTCTCTGTCTTCTGGGCACTGGAATTATAAGTGGGAAATGGCACCTACCTGGCATTTACGTGGGTTCTGGGGATCTGAATTCTGGTCCGCAAGTGTATGTGGTCAGCATTTTACCCACTGAATCATCTTATCCTTGTATTCAATTTTAAGCACATGCCTAAACATTTGGAAGGGTATCTGTAGATCTTATCATGTTTTTAATCATCTTAACTGATACTCAGCTTTAGATAAATGATATTCTTGCTTTAGAAAAAAATATTAGAGACTCCCTCCTGGTGTCTCCACTAGCATATCATTATGGGATACTTTATCAGTCACATGATATTCACATATCTGCACAACTCTGTAATGGGATCCTAACCATAAATAAATGACAAGGTGGAAAACAGAAATATATGTAAAATTTAAACTACAAAAAAGTCACAGGGGATGTCTACTTTTCCATCTCATGATCAGGCAGTGTACATTTAATTGTATATCAATCTCCATGTCTACCTGTTAAGTGTTAATAAGTTTTCAACACAGAACATTCAAATCCCAGCAAGCCTGTGGTTCTTGCTCCTGAAATGCTCAATAATCACCGTGTGATTTTATTCCTCACCACTGGGTCTTTTTAAGACTAGAAAGGAAAGCATCCAGGGCTAAAGTCTTTTTAAATCTCAGCTTAAGCCTAATGGAGTCAGAGTCCCATCCTTCTTGTATGAGGTGGGTAACCCAGTGATAATAAGTCCCCCCTAGCAACTCAATTATTTTTAATGATTTACACAAAATAATTACTGTTGACAAATGTCCATATCCTCAGAAGATCAAAACAGCTATGTCCATGTCCAGTTTTGTGTCTTCCATCCATCATGGCTTTGCAAATGGTTGGACATCAGAGACTGAGGACTGTGAGGACAGAGAGCTGAGCTGCAAACACCAGGCAGATTAAGTTTCTCTTAAGAGGTGCATGCACAGAAGTGGGTCAGTGGAAAGTGATGGCCGAGAGTTTTAGCAGAAAGTAAAATAATCTGAGTTCATAAAGCCTTAGGCAAGGAAGGATTTATTTATCCACATGATCTAAAGGTCCACTGTGGCCCATTTCAGGTAGGGATGGTTCCACACCCATATCTTTCCTCTTCATCCTTAGGCTTCTTCCTAATACCAGTTATCTCCACATGCTGACACCCTGGCCGCTACAGATCTATATTATATTATAGTTCAAAATGCAGAAAAAGGGCTCTTTTTGGGGTGTGCATGTGTGCTTTTTTAAAGTACTAAAACTATCTCACATTCCTGACTTGTACATTATATTCATGAATGACTCAATCTGGGTCTGACAGGATACCTCAGCAGGTAAAGATACTTGTGGCCAAACTGGATAATAAGAATTTTATATCCAGGACCCACATGACAGAAGGAAATAAAGGATTCTTCTGGGTTGGCCTTTGACCTCCACCCATGTAGCTCATGGAGTTCCCCAATAACACATAAATAAATAAATAAATAAATAAATAAATAAATAAATAAATAAATAAATATAAAAACAAAACTCTCAATCTCTTTAGGAGATGTATGACCCTGAGAAATAAGTTATTTGTATATTAATCGCTGTGTGCAGAGTACCATTAACTCACAGGAATGTCATGACACCCACACAAGTTTTACCCCCAAGCAGGGGAACTGAGAATGGCAACCATCCTCTGTACTTTGTTTACAATCTAGCCAGTACAATCAATCACCTTGGGACTAATGGAGTCACACAGTTTATAGAATCAGAGACTTTAAATCAAAGAAGACTTCACAGGATGGTCTACAGTTGGGCATCAAAGATGGAAGAAGAAACTGGGGCTAGGAAACTCCCAGAAGTATAGCCATTATATTGTATCTCCAGGTTTTTTCTTTCATAATTTTGGTTCTTCCATTCAGTTTTTAGTCTCTAGAGAGCTGCTTGATCCAAGCCCTTTGTCTTAGTCACTGTTAGACTGCTGTGAGGAGACATTATTACCAAGGTGATTTATAAAAGGATACGTTTAAGTGATGGCTTACAGTTTCAGATGGTGAGTCTATGACCATCATGATGGGGAGCAGGCAGTCAGGCATGCCCTGGAGCAGTAGCTGAGAGCTACATTCTCATCTGCAGGCTTACTCTCACCAACTCTGTTCCATGCTTGTGGATCAAATGTAAGATCTCAGCTATTCCTCCAACACCATGCCTGCCTGCCTACTGCCATACTCTCTATCATGATGAACATGGACTTCATCCTCTGAAACTATTAGCAAGCCCTCAATTAAATACCTCCTTTTTAGTTACCTTAGTCATGGCATTTCATCACAGCAATGGATCAGTAACCAAGACATGGCTTTAGGATAAAGAGAGAGTCTGTTGCTTTGGTTTGTGGTATTTTCTTTCTACCTTCCTTCTTCCTACTTTCCTTCTTCTCCCTTCCTCCACTCCCTCTCTTTCTTCTTTCCTTCCCCCTTAGAACTCACATATTCTAGGCTCGTCTTGAATTTGCTATGTAACTAAGGATGATGTTGAATTTTTGATGTTTCTGCCTCTTAAGGGTTGGGATGCTGGGTTACAAATTCTTGCCTCTTGTATGCTAGAAAAACACTCAAACAACTGAACTACACTCAGCCCACAACTGTATCATGTTTCCTATATACCTTAATATGCAATACCTTGCATTGCACATTTCCCTAGATTCTGTCATTTCTTGGGACCAACCAGCGAGAATAGATAAATATATTTAAATTTTAAAAAGACAACAATAGCAGAAGGGAATCATTGAAATACATGGTAGCTCTCAGTATGTCAAAGGGTTATTCAGCAAAGTTCTGTGGTACCCTCTTTTGGGGGTTCCTGAAAGAAAAATATTATATAAATCCTAATCTGCCCTCTTTTTTCTAATGAAAGGTCTTGTTTAATTTATATCTCAGTTGTATGCTGTTTTGTTCTTTTTTTTTTTCTAGCTAGGGTTGTATCACAAAGAACCCAATTCTTTCTTTGAAGTTTTGAGCATGTATCAGAGCCATCTTTGTATTTACTTAGGAAACCAAGAAAGGATGAAATCACCAAACCTGAAGAAACTTTGATGTACTGTAATCAAAAAAGAAAGTAGATTTTAAACAATTAGGAACATGGTTCTTTCTGAAGACTTCACTTGGGAAACAAATTGCTGATCTTTAGTTCCAAGATTCTTCAATCATATCAAAATACATCATGATCATCAGCACTTGAGCCTGATTGGCAGACTCTCCATCCTCCCATCTAGCGTTTTTAAGGGAAAAGGAAAGCAATATCAATGTAAACACCTCAACATTCATCAGCCAACAATTGCTCATCAGAAGCACTATAGTGAGGATGATATTGTGGAATGAATCTGTTGTCAGAATGGGAGGTTACCACTGAGATGGGGAAGCTGAGCCCTTTGTTGAGAAGTTTAAGGGGAGATTCAGGGGAGACCCTACTTCTTGTCCTATCGCTGTAGATGTCTTTCTATATGCTGTGAATATGCGTGGCTCTCACTGGGTAATAAATAAAGCTGTTTTGGCCTATGGCAAAAATATTTATAGCCAGGTTGGAAATCCAAGCAGAGATACAGAGAGAAGATGGGTGGAGTCAGGAGAGACAGGATGTCAGCAGACTGGTGACACCACAGCCACATGGCAACATATAGATTAATAGGAATGGGTTAATTTAAAATGAAAGAACTAGCCATCTAGAAGCTAAAGCTATAAGCCATATAGTTTGTAATTAATATAAGCCTCTCAGTGATTATTTTATAAGCAGCTGTGGGACTGCAGGGCTTGGTGGGACTGAGAAACTTATGGCCACATCCTATCCTCAGTACCTGTCATTTTAAACTCTTTCAGGTCTAGTTCAACCACGTTGTGTGAAGTTCAAAATGAATTCTGCCTTAGTCTTCTCTCTATCCTAAAATATACTAAAACATACTAAAATACATAATTATAATTCATAAAACATCAGTGAGCTAGAAATATAAAATATCAATTATTAGAAAGTCTGAACTCCTGCTGGGGATGTGTGAGTTTTATGCACTTTTCACCTTACTGAAACTGTAAGCAGCTTTTGCTGCCACTATTTAATAATGATGCATGATTTTAAGTGAAGAACCAGAAAGATTGAAAATACCTTGAAAAACCTCTAATATTTTCCTCAGTCAAGTATTGTAACCTATGAATCACAGTCCCCTAGCCTTCTTCTCATGGATAGGTGCTTCCTTCTAACAATTATTTTGATTTTGATTTATGTGTATATATGTGCATGCCAGGTATGTTCAGGTGCCCTCAGAAGTGAGAAGAAGACAATGGATCCCCTAGAACTGGAGTTGCAGGTGGTTGTGAGCCTCCATGTGGGTGCTGGGAATAGAACCTGGCTCTTCTGCAAGAGAAGCCAGTGCTCTTAACTACTGAGCCATCTCTGCAGCCCCATGTGTATATGTTTTGATGAATATGTACTCATGCTGAATGATAATAGAGATTAAGTTATAATATGCTCTTTATGCACAATACTGCATAGTCTGCTTTTTATTAATGTTTTTTAGCAAATTTGTTTGGTTGATTAATGACTGATGAATTCATTGTATTCAAATTATTTTATGTAGGAGCTGGAGAGATGGCTCAACAGTTAATAGAACTTGCTGCCCTTCAATGGGATGCTGGTTCATTCAGTTCTCAGCACTCAAATGATAGCTAACAACCATCTATCATTCCAGTTCCAGGGGATCCAATGCCCTCCTCTGGCATATGTGGGCACTGCACTCATGTGGTCTGCAGACATAAAATTTAAAATTAATTCTTAATTGTTTTTAATGTTTTCCTGTTTTACAACATGGTAAAACTACTGTTAAAGTAGTCATTAAGTTTCCCTCAAAGAAATATATTATTTATCCTTAAATCTTTGAAAGGAATATTAGATGTATACTTAATGAAATACAATTGTTTGGAAGGAAGACAGAAATAATTACAAACAAAACAGTGAGTTAAGAACAAAGTTTTTTTGTTACTTCTGTTGGTTTTGTTAATTCTCAATTTAATTATAGTTCACTGAATAATTTTTTTCTTAAGCTACTCGTGTTTCCTCTTCTGCAGAGAAAGGCATCTCTGATAACAAAAGCTAAGTAGCTGGGGTTTTGTGAGGAGACATGCTGTTTGCAAGAGTCCCACTCGGTCCCTTGTTTCTGACCTGTACCATTTGTAGTGAGGCTCAGATCTAACAGGCTAGAACAGACAACCCTATTGTGAGGGTAGAGAGAGCAGACATCCTTACCTTGTTCCTGTTGACAGGGACAATGTTCTAGGCTTTCTGATATATAAGTATAGCATTACAGATGTTTTAACTGCCTCTTATGAGGCTGTGTACATTTTCAGTTTCTTCTCTTTTCTTAAGTGCTTTTGTTATAAATCAGTGTTATATTTTGTCAAATTCTTATTTTGTATGTCTATAATCACATACTTTTTTTCTTAGTCTGTTTATGGTGAATTTCATCCAATGATCCTTTAACATCGTGGTGTTTATTACACACATATGTGTCTATATTTATATGTCCTTATTCCCCAAATCATCTTCTAAATGTTTGTTACAATTTTATATTTTACCTGAACATCTTTTTCTCCAAGGAAAAAGTTAAAATTATGATTATTGATTAAAAAGACTATATGAACATAACAATGCAACAATAACAAAAAGAATAACAAAGCTCCAATATGCCATTGTTCCTGCAGGGAGGGTCTCTCAGGGACAAAATCCTCCCAGCAGGACCATCTTCACTAAGAAATTTGTGTCGCAGTAAAATCATCAGGTCCTTAGGCATATGTGTTTTAGATGCTTATGAATGATTAAAATAGAAAATACGACAGCCCCTGCTATGTAATGGGAACTGAATATAATTATGAAAAAATACTGTGGTCTTCAGTGATTCTAGCAACTGATATTTTGTCTACCAAATCACTTCAGCAAGAATGCACTTTAATATTGAAATTCATTATTCTCTATAGCTCTTGCATAGGAAGAAATGCTTGTGAATTTTAGTGGCTAGGGGACAGGCAAGCTATTTCAGTCTTTGAAATGACCAAGTCCTTTCAGAAAAAAAAAAAGAATTTAGGCATAAATTGGTACTAAATTTTAAAATGTTCTTGGAATATAAAACATTTCATAAAAATGAATAACTATGTTAGGAGCCTCAGAATTTAATTAAAATATCCTGAATTACAACTATCCTCACTGGCCATAAATACCTCCCCCACCTCCAATCTCTGACTATCTATCTGCCCTATTTCATCCTGTGCATTTAAATGTGCATTGTCCTTCTTGGAAATCAGAGTAACACATATTTATAAGGCATGTGTTAAATGTCAGCATCTGGGCATTGCTTATGTGGTGGTATGGACACACATGAGTCTGGCTCTGTAAGGCAGTTCCATGTTACCACCATGTGCCACACACTTCAGATTTGGTGGACATTCCTTTGTACACACAGGGCCACTTCAGGAAGCCTGCTACTGATTGTTTGGAGTAACATCCACTGACGTTAATACTATTTTAAAAGCTGCCCCTGAGGTATTGCTTGGAAATTTCAGAGACCCTCTTCCCTGCCAGAACAATTTCAAGATGAAATCAAAATGTGTCTTGATACTGAAAGGGACATTCATGTTTAATGCCCGTGGAAAATTCAGTGGACACATCCCTAACAGAACATCAGTGTTTATTTTCTGATCAGCTATGGAAGTGACATGGCACTGTCACCCAAGGTCAGAAAAGACATAAAGTTTATGTATGGGCTGGGAGATTCTGGCAAGGTAATGCATACCTATAATCTTGGAACCTTGGAGGCTGAGGCAGGTGGATCACTATGAGCTAGTGGAAAGTCTGATCTCTGGACAAAATTTAGTTTCCCACATGTTTTTGCTTCTAACAGTTTAAATTTTTGTGTGTGTGCTTTGAAGGATTGGACACAGGGCTTCATGCCTGCCATGAAAGCATTCTACTGATGGTCTATACCCCCAACCATTGATTTTATTTTAAAAAATATTTATTTACTTTTATTGCATGTGTATAAGTGTTTGCCGCATGTATGTATAACATTGAAATTGTGGTCATCTTAGCAATCTGTCCTTAGCAATCCCAAGTCCTGGGCTTACAGGCATATACCTTCACACCTGGATGAACATATTTTTAATTTTATAAATCTTTATCCGTGCATGATATAAAGGCTCAGAAAACATGGCAGCAGAGAAGGAGGAAATAATGTAAGAGCTACTGGAGGATGGACAGGAGTGTTTTGAAATGCCATCTTCTGTGCATGGCATGGCGACTGTGCAAATGGACTCACGGCATCTGTGGTTACCCTAGTTTTCTATGCTATCCCCTAGCCTTAGTAATGTGCTCAACACTTAGTGGCACTAAGTAAAGGAAGACACATTATTAGTGTATGGTTGGACACAATCTGGGCCTTAGATGGATTCAAGCTGTGATATTAACTCCCTTAGCACAGGGAAGGTGTTAAGAACCCAATAATCTGTATTAAGCATTGCTATATTAGAATTTAGAAGAATCTTTCCATCAAGTATAAAATAGCCCCTGGACATATTTCATCCTTATATTTGATTTCTCTTCTTGTGGGGCTGGGGAAGTCACGACAGGTCTTTGGTGGGATTTTATTCCTGGCTCATTCACCTGTTTTAATCACTTCCCAAATTGAAGCCTTCATTATCCATGAACACACATATGTTTCTAGGTGGAACATGTGGATCTTTGCATTTTGTTTCCTTAGTCTGCTGTGGTAATATTTTATTTGTGCTCTGACAATTAAAGCTTGCCTGGGGATCAGATGACAAAGCCAGCCATTATATTAAACCTAGAGGTCAGGCATTGGTAGCACATGTCTTTAATCCTAGCATTTGGGAGGCAACAATCCATCCAGATCTCTGTGAATTCAAGGCCACACTGGGAACAGAGCCAAGAGTGATAGTACATGTCTTTAATCCCAGCAGTTGTTAATCATAGAAGGTCTGTAGTTAACAGAAGAAGTTAACCACATGGAGGTCTGTACAGACAGACAAGAAATGATAGACCTGGGTGGAAAGAGGAAGTGATGTAGCTGGGCAGAGAGAGGATGTAAGATGGCAGGGTACAGAAAGGTATATAAGGCATGAATATATAGGAAGTAACTCCCTTGGGCTGAGAATTTTCTACTGGTAAGAACTTGTGGCTAGCTTCTTCTATTCCTCTGCTCTTTCAGCTTTCACCCCAATATCTGGCTCTGTTTTTTTTTTTTTTTTTTTTTTTTAAGTAATAAGACTGTTTAGTAATTTGTGTTACAGTCTGCCTTCATTTTGTTTGTAAAGTCTATTCTAGCTGGTGTCAGTGAGCTGGCCCCTTTTATTTCTATGCATGTGTTATTTAACTGCTTTCAAGTTTCAGGACATCATGGTTGTTTTCACTGTTGTAAGGTCATATGGCAACTGCTGCCATGAACATTTGCAAACAAGTTGTGTGCATAGGTCTTCTTTCTTCCACTTCTGCATGGGGTGGATGGAGCATGATGGGGTAGGATGGCTCATATATTTGCTGTTCAGATGGACATTACAGTCATTTCCTGGGTCCTACCATAAAATTATGTTTAGGAATAGATAAAGGAAAATGGTAGGATTTTGTGTTTGTGTTTAGCTCTACATATTTAGAAATTAAAACAGCCTTAGAAGAACCTAGAGGCAAAGTTCTAACTGAGGACAAAGGGCTCATATCTTGGTAGGCTTAAAAACCCAAGCAACCATGGTGATAAGAGTGGAAATAAGAGCAGGGAGAGATCTTCTGTGTTCAACAGGCAAGAAGAGTATGGCAGTCATTTAAGGATTGAAGATTGTATACAATGAGAGTTATATACATACATGTGCATGTATACGCACACATATTCTAAGGGTAGACTTATTCTGAGCACTCTCATTTAAGGAGAATATCCCCAGTCATGCTTAGATGAAGATGATACTTCAACAAGGAAAGATAATGGGCACACTTTTGAAGTTCTCAGCTCAAGGTCATAGAGTAGATGTAAGGGAGATTAAAATGGTGGACAGTAATACTTCTGGGCATACTCCTTTTTCTCCAGAAAGTATCATCTAAAAAAGAGAAGGCTTCGGGCATGTTGAAGGTATTTTGATAAAGGGGTTTTGTCCCTAACAGTACCTACCTGGCTTACTAACTTTACCACAGTTCAGAAATTTATTTCTGCATTTAATGTGGTAAGTTGGTCTCTCCAACCTATTTGCAAATGCATCTGAATTTTATTTATTCTTGTCCAAGCCAATGTCATCTTTTCCCCAGATTATGACAGAAAACTTCTCCATGGATAGCTACCTCTATTCCTGTGACATCCTGAGCTCTTACAAAAGCATCAATCAGGAAAGAGGGAATCATTCAGTCAGTAAAATGCTTGCTTTGCACTCATGAAGACCGAGTCAGTCTCTAGAGAATGTTTTAAAACTCTGGGCCTAGGGATGGGCTCGCAAGCCCAGTACTGGAGAGGTAGATGTAAATGAAACTCTGGGGCTTGCTCACCAGCCAGCCCAGACTGCTCAGTGTATTTCAGGCCAGTGATAGACCCTGTTTTAGTAGATATCTGTTCTATTTATGACCTTGAAGCACCATCCCTAGAGATGTAGCTGGTAAAGGGCCTAACTACCTATAACCTTGAAGTACCTGGCCCTGGGGCATAGATCGGGGCTACCCTTAAGACTGAGACCACTTAAGCTGCTCTCTGCTCTCCTTCATGGGCTTGGATGCTGGGATGGACTCATACAGAACAGTGTGGGACTGTACCTCAGCCTTCCAGTACCCTACAATAAATCTCTCATGGTGTAGTGAGTCTTCTTCCCTAATAAATTTCTTTACCTTTTAAGGTGTTAATTCTTAGATTTCTTGCATTACCCTGTCTCATGAAAAACACAAACGTAGTGGTATCTGAGGAATGACATTTGAGGCTGTCCTGTGGCCTCCACACCTCCATAAGAATACATACACACATGCACACATATATGTACACACACACACACACACACACACACACACACACACACACACACCTGGATATACATGAAAATTCACACAAACACATACCCCCCAAATTAAAAAATATAAGTCAGCTTGAACTTCCTGGTGAGTTTCCAGTGTACTGACATAAAGCCCCAACTTCTTACCATGTTGTGTGAGGCTTGGTGTGGTGTCTGTTAACTCTGGCAGTAGCCCCATTGGCTACTGACCTTCTTTGCGACCTTTCCATAGATAAGAGTGAAGATCTCTCTCACTAGATTCATGTTGTTTCTCCAGAAATGGCTTCTGCCTTGAGTATTCTTTTCTTGGATCCTCTCAGGAGAACCTTTTCAATATGCACTTCTCAACTCAGACATCTTCCTCTGGCCATTCTTGCCTCTTCCACAGCCAATTGCATCCTGTAGCTTCCACATGGCCCTTATTAGAGTCAGCCGTCACTTGGTGTGAGCGTTTGTTTATGTATTGTCCTCCTGACACTGTAGGCTCTGATCTTTATAAAGGAACAGCCTTGTGTAGCTTGTTCCTGGTCATGTTCCTGGTACCTGGAACTGTGTTTGAAATTCAATAATTACTTTCAGATTAAAGAGTTCTCTGCCTGATGACAGGAACCTCAGGGCTTGCAGCCAAAGCTGAGCTGCTGGCCTTTGTCTAATTGGATTTCCTCAGTCAATATAGACTGAAGGTAATCATGCCTGTCAGAAGCTTCCTGTTCACGTAGCCAGCTCACCTGGTTTACTCTAACACTCTATTCATGTGGCTATGATGAGGATATGTCTGTGACTGTGGCTCTAGTAAATACCAGTGACACCTTCATTTAGTCTCATAAATTGCTTTGTTGGGCCATTGCTCAATGGTTTCTTGTAGATTATGTCTTTTAAGGTATGAATTAACCTATCAGTGGTGTCCAAATGACTGATTCTTTTTAAAATCGATGTTAAAGCTTTCCTTTGTTTCATTAATCCATGCCATCAAGATACTCAGGTCTGACTGTCCCTCTGCCCACACTTGCACTCATCTTTTGTTTATTGCTCAGTAGCTGGATATTGGATCCAGATGTTGGAACCTCTGGCATGCTACGTCAGTAAGGCACCACCAAACTATGGCTTTGGCTTACTCACCCTGTTCTTGTGGGTGTCAGCTACCATGGTTGTCAGATTCTCAATGGTCTCAGTGGCCTTTTCTCTTTGCTGTTACTCTCTGTGATTAGGCCATTGATACAGGGGAGGAACTTGGTTCTGCTTCAACTTGATGTGCCATGCTTTGTTGACACCCATGGGAGGCCTGCCCTTTTCTGAAAGGAGAAGGAAGAGAAGTGGATAGGGAGGGAGAAACCTGGGAGGCTTTCAGGGAGAAAACAAGGAGAGCGGAGGGAGAGAGGAAACTGTAAAATAAATGAAAAATTTAATAAAAAAGAAAAAAAATTACCAATGCAACTAAGCAATCTGCTGAGTTTAAGATAGGTTGAGTGTGTCATCCATAATCTATAGAAGTAGAGGGAGTAATAGATATTCAGAACATTAGACATGCAGACTTTGTGATTTTTGAGAAGGAAAATGCTGGGATGAGGACTGGGGAAAGGGGTCCCTGGCCAACATCAACTGTAACACAGGTTCTCCAGTCCAGAGGAACTGAGGGAGCAGGGATGTTGTTGTTTTGTGGTGATTGTTAGGTTTCTGCCGCTCCTCCAGCTGCATGGCTGTACATGCACACACAGTTCAGTAGCCAAGCAAGGGATCTTACGTCTTATGTCATCCATGTGCTTCATGATCACTCAATCACTCAACGCGCAGCGCATCACACAATCTGCACATGCATGGCATTGCTCTGTAAGCCCACATATGCATGTGTAGGGGAGAATCCTTAAAAAGCAGATCACAGACTCCTCCCCTCTCTTCTGATCTTTCCTCCCCCCCCCCACAGGTGTCTTTCACAGGCCTGGCCACCCCTCCTAATAAAGCGCTCCAATACTGGGTTTTGTCGTGCCTCATGACCTTTCTTCACAGAGTAAAAGTGCTTCATTTGAAACCAACAGTGATATATTGTATATCCTAATACACTTGCCTGAGGATCAGAGAAGCAGAGCAGCCAGCCACTAGTTCTTACCTCTAGGAAATCCTCAGTCTAATGAGAATGAGTTCTTGTTTTCTTGGACCTTATATACCTTTCTCTGCCCAGACATCACTTCCTGGGATTAAAGGCATGTTTGCTTCCCAGTACTGGGATTAAAGGTGTGTGCCACCACTGCCTGACCTCTACATTTAAATCTAGTGCCTGTCTCTGTCCTCTGATCCTCACAGGCAAGTTTATTAGGATACATAATATATCATCGCATTATTTGTTTTTTCTTCTTTGGGGCACCCATCACCCAGCTCCCAAATAAATCATACATGGAGGCTGATTCTTAATTATGGATGCCTGGCCTTAGCTTGGCTTGTTTCTTACCAGCTTTCCCTAACTTAAAATTATCCCATCTATCATTTTTCTCTGGGCTTTTTCTGTTCTCCATTTTTGTACACCTTTCTTTCTTTCTCCACTGCTGGTTGTGTAGCTGGGTAGCTGGCCTCCGAGGCCCTCCTCCTTCTCTGGCTATTTCTTTTTTCTCTCATATTTCACCTTCTATTTATTCACTCTGACTGCCAGCCCTGCCTATCCTTTCTTCTGCCTCACTATTGGCCATTCAGCTCTTTATTAGACCATCAGGTGTTTTAAACAGGCATAGTAATACAGCTTCACAAAGTTAAGCAAATGCAACATAATCTAAATTAACACATCTCAAAATAGTATTCCCCAACACAGGGAGACAGATTCTTCCAGACAGGGAGCTTGTCAAAGGTCACCTGCACTTCTGTGAAAAAGGACAAGTGGGGATTGTTTGAAGCCACCAAGTTCATAGTGACTTTTACACCACAAGAGACAACCAATCCAAACATGAATTCAAGCCATTTAAGGTAAAATTTTACCTCTCTGTTTTTGTCATGATGATTATTCCCAGTGAAATTGATGCTTTGTCAAGTATTTTTTAAATATAGTTCCCAGTGGTCAATTTTGACAACTTGACACAGCCTAGAATCACCTGGGAAGAAAGTCTCAATAAGCTTCTGTCTAGATGAGGTTGGCCTATGTGCATATTGGGGGAAACTGTCTTGTTTGGCTTGAATTTATGTGGAAAGACCCAACCTAGGAGTGGGTAGTACCGTTCGCTGGGTTTGGACCATGAACTGTGTAAAAGGCGAGACCTGGAACTGAGTAAATCTGCCAGCATTCATTTCTCTCTACTGCCTGTGGATGTGCTGAACCTGGCTGCTTCAGGTTTCTGTTGCCTTGAATTCTGCAATAATAGACTGTAACCTGGAGTTGTAAGCTAAAATAAACCCTTGATTTTGGCTGTATGTGTATGAGGGGGAGGGTATGGCTGGAGGCAGGGGGCAGGTCACAGCATCTTATCACAGCACAAGGAAAGAAACCAGGACAGCTGCTTTCATTATGTGTCATCTGCCTGCCTCTTAAATGGTTCTTGCTGTGGTGCTAGTGATGTGCAGGCCACGGGCCACTGCAATGTGTTGTTGGACTGAGTTGTGGTGATCAGAACTGACGGGGCTGGGGCTGCCGTTGGCTTGTGAAATCCCCATGCCTCCCTGAACTCAGCCTCACACTCTGCTCTTGTTCCAAGCAGTAGCTTCTCTGACGTTTGACATGGATCTCTCAATGGTCCCACTTTTGTTCTTCATTTGCATCGCTCTGACACGGGCCCCTTTGTGTTCTGCTCCTGCCCTGTCAGGTATTAGACTGAGGTCTGAAACCAGCATCTAGGAAATGCCTTCCCTTCCATGTAACACCACGTTGCCTTTATTGAACCACGAGTTGCTTATGAAGTCTTGTGGAAGGAGGAAAGTTCAGCAGGTGCTTTGTTCCCACAGCAGAGAAGAAAACCAGTTCATAATGCTATTATTATCCAAAAAATCTGGACTGAATTGTGCTCATGGAAAAGCTTAAAGCAAGGCAAGGTGTATAGGGCCAAATAAAAGTCATTCATGAAGTATGCCTGTGGGGGAATCGTTTGTTAGCTTTCTCTTCTACGCTGTGATGTAACTAGGAGTTACTTGGAATTCTAATTCTTGTTACAATTTTCACTCCAGGACTGGTTTTCAAAGTATGTTCCCTGGACCAGCTGTGGCACCAGCTGGCAAAGTGCAAGCCATTTCTCAAGGAGAACCTCTGGGTGTGGGTGGGGTCAGCAGCTCTTGTCTGAGTGAGACCTCCATGTTAAAGGTAGCTTCGCTAGTGTACCTGGCATCATATTAGCATTGGGTCTGACAAGAACGTAAACATTAGTTGACCCGAAAGATGTATTTATGAATAAAAGAAGTATTCTGTAAATGGCAGAGATTACCTGAGGATTTGAACACCAAAGGGTTCTTGGAGCCTATACTAGTTTAGTGTGTGTGTGGGGGGGGTTATGCATAAAAACTTACTTTGCACCTTGGTTTGTTTTAATATTAAAAATACTTCTAAAATTACTTTTAAAATGAACACATAGTGAAAGTGTTAATTAAGTTATATTAAACAACCCAGAGAGAAGGTGTTAAATTGCTCCTACAGTTCTGATGGCCTCTGGGCAATTTAGGGTTATCCTTAGAGTGACCTGAATTTGGGGTGCATACCTGTGATCATGTGGCTGATGAGTCAGTCACTGGGCTGGCCAAATGGGGTCTCCCTTCTGGATGTGTTATATTATCTGTCCCATTTGCCTAATACGAATTCCTGGGTCTTTCCAGACAATGCTGTTGGTGATTCTGTGGATCTGTAAGGATGCTCATATGTTTCTGCCATGCTCCTCTTCTGGTATCTGTCTGCCTGTCTATGGAAGCTCATCCTGCTGGGCTCTGGGCTGTTTAGTCTGTGTTAGTGGGGAGAGGAGACTATATATTGGTAGTTTTCAGTTCATTTCTTATATTACATAATATAGTTTAATATGTCGTACTGAATATAATAATGCAATATAAATCTACATATACATGTGAGTGCATATATTTGTGTATATATAATCATATACAAATATATACACCTTTTCTCTATATCTGTAATCACATAGATATCTACATATCTATATATCTCATATATATATCATAAATATCTAATCTATATAGTCTCATGCAGGTTTTATAGACAGATTATTCACTTATCGATTTTTTCTTTTATAAGCTCTTTGGTTTATAGTCCATGTCTAATGATTCACTGGCATCTTGTCAAAGAAACTAACACAGAGTGAGCTTTTGTTTATGTTTGTGAGATAGCATTGCATGTAGCCCAGGCTAGTCTTGAACTCCTGATCCTCATAGTGTTGGAATGCAGCGGTGTACTGCCATGTCTAAGTTGAGCTCTTTGTTTCTTCATCTTTTTATTGACTACACTTGTTCTTTGACAGTTTCATACATGTGCACAGTACATTCTGTTTCCTTTCACTTTCTCACTCTCCTCTGCTCCCCCCAGCCTGCACGTCTTCCCCAACTACTATGCACCTCATAGTTCTAAGTTCATTCTCAAACAGTTGCTGCTGATTAAACTCTGTGGGTGACAAGACAAAAACAGAAAGACATGAATGCAGTACAGGAAGGAGGGTTAGCTTTTGAAGCATGAGCACAGCTCTTTTCCCCTTGACCCAGTGTAGTAAATACTTAACCACTTGGAGAATTATAAGGGATGAACTCACAAATATTAATAGCAATAGCTTGTGAAGTTTTAGAGACCTTAGGGGTCTGACCAACCAAAACTCATATGTACTTATCCATGAAAGACACTAATTTTCCTTTAATTATCCAAGTCTTCTGGAATCACAGGGTACATATATTCAAACTCTTTGTTTAACTTACATTTTGAAATTAATCCTAGTACCCCAATGCCTTATTTCATATCACATATATTCTGCTGCTCCCATAATTATACTTATTATATTAATGATGACTCCATCTAAGCATTTTATCCATCATTTGTAGATTGACTCTCCAATGCAGATAACCTTGTCCCAAGGTTAGGCATGGTCTCTTAATGACTCGCCATGGCTTTCTTAAAACCATCAGAGCTGGAGGCCATTTATACCAGGTGAGTTTGGTAACTGGAATTATTGAAGGATCATTAATGTTGTGAACCATCCTTGAATCTACCAAGTAGCACGGGAGGGCTTTATCTATGAAGAGCTACTACAAATGTAAGTGCAGTTGCTAACAGACAGGAACAGTAACTGGGAACCTTGTGAATGAGACACACTCACTGGGGACCCACGGCATATTGTCCAATTCACTGACACGGGAAAGAAGTTTGTCAGTCATATGTTGGAATCTTAGGGTTGCTTCCCAAACACTTCAAAACTACTCAAGGCAAAAGACACAGATAAAACAAATTGTTTTTGAATAACAGAAATAAACTCCTGGGTGAGAAGTCTCTTGACTGGACATTGGTCTTCAAATTAAAATTTTAAAGGCCCAAGTTTGAATCATAAATAATGTGTAGTTGTAGTCTTAATTTTAGCTCTAATAATTGATAATGTGTTTTAAGATATATTAGGACTCAGTTCTATGTTAGAGAGTTAGATCAGTGGACAAAAGTACATGCTGGTCTTAAATACAGGATTACAGCACAATGGGAGAACCCTGGAGGGCAGAAGTTCGTTTCTGATGTGTTTTTCTTTCTTTTTTTTTTTTTTTTTTTTTTTTTTGAGAGCTCAGAATCAAACCCCGGGCCTTGCTCTTGCTAGGCAAGCACTCTACCATTGAGCTAAATCTCCACCCCCACTCCTGATGTTTTACAATCTTGCAATTAAGCTGTTAATGCCCAATGTGCTGGATACATATGCAAGGAGCTTCTCTTAAGCATTTAGGAGGGTGGAATCTCGCAAGACCTCCTCCCTCCTTCAATAAAGGACATTCAGCATTCAAAAAAGAAAGAGAAGAAGAGGGGGTCAAGATCATGATGGGGAAACCCACAGAGACAGCTGACTGGTACTAGTTGGAGCTCACCGACTCTGGACTGACAGCTCAGGAACCTGCATGGGACTGAATTAGGCCCACTGAATGTGGGTAACAGTTGTGTGGCTTGATCTGTCTGTGGGGTCCCTGGCAGCAGGGCCAGGACTTATCCCAGGTGCATGAACTGACCTTTTGGACCATTCCCTATGGTGGAATACCTTGATCAGCCTTAATACAATGGGGAGGGGCTAGGCTCTGCTTCAACTTGGTATTCCAGAGTTTGTTGACTACCATTGGAGGCCTTACCCACTCTGAGGAGTGGATGGGGGTAGAGTGTGAGGGAGGTGAGGAGGCAGGAGAAGGGGAGGGAGGGAGAACTGGGGTTGATATGTAAAATGAAAAAAAAAATTAATAAATAAATATATTTAAATTTAAAAAAGTACATGCTGGGCAAGTATGAGAACCAGAATTGAGGTCTCCAATGCCCGTATAAAAGCCTGGTAGGTATGGAGGGCAGGAGGCAGGAGGCAGAGATAAGGTTCAAGGAATAAGTGAGCAGTAATAGTAGCCAAATTGGTGATCACTGAAGTCAAGTGACAGAACCTGACTGGATAAATAAGGTGGAGAGTGATGGGGGAAGACCCTTTAGAATCCATGCACACAGGCACCTACTACACATAAGAACACGCATGCATTCATGAACACACCATAGAAGAAACAAACAGTCGATCCGATATTCTGGTTGGGGGCAAGCACATGAAGTATGATAGAGTAGGAGTTTTGAGAATCAGGCTTAAAAAATGTTGTCTATTATGATAATATATGTTTTTCTAGAGTTAATAATAATTAATCTACTTATATTAGAACATGGAATTTAAAGAAACAATGATGGATCAAGAGAAGGTTAGACAAAAATCAGAATCTTGTGAACTGTGTTATAATGAATGTAGACTCTTGTCCCATGGGCAATCAGAAATCATTGAGGTGATTTTAGCTGGAGGGTGAAGGTCAGATTTGCTTAGGATCAAATCATTATGATGAGTAGAGGATGAATTTAGAAACAAACAAACATAGTTAACACTAAGTTTGAAGTAGAGAGAAATGTATGTAGTAGTGAAACTTCCATTTTTGATTGGATGGGAAGGGGGTAAATTGAAGAACTATTTTCCTGGACTTCTTGCTGGTAGTTGGGAACACAAGAAGATCATGAATGGAAAAATGAAAAAAAAAAAAAAAAAGCTTGAAATTTTAAGAACAATGTTTTAGCTTGGCTCCTATTACATTTTAGGAGAAATGAAGAGAGGTCTAAATGAGGCGCTATATGTCCACAGATGTAACCAAGCCTATAAGTACATCCCTTTCAAAGTTTCCTTATGTAAGGCAGGGAGGGAACCACCAAGGTTAGCCAATAAAACTGAATTTGTCAATGACACCAACATCTTTGCATAAGTGATATATGAATCCTTTGCTTACCAGCTTTGGGAAACATTCTGAATATATCATCTCTTTATAGTTTCTCATTCCTTTGCGGCACAGAATCCATCTGGTCCCTAAGTATGGAGGTCACTCACTCACCCTGGAGACCTTCATTAAATGAAGCGTGTCTTGCCTGAAATCTTATGACAATGAAGGCAGTGCGGTCAAGGGACTCAGCATGCGGCTCCAAGGAGGAGAGGATACACTTTCAGGTTTCTACTGGGGAGGTCACAGAGGTGTGACAAACTGCCCCCACCATCTGGCTGTGGCTTCAACAAGAAAGAAATGAAGACTCACTCACGGATGGGACAGTGAGACAGCAAAGCAAAAGATCTTGCTGCGTGGACAAAAGCTGTGAAGGATTTCTGCGAGGCATATCTCTGACAGCCCTTGCCATTAAAACACAGGATTCTCTACACTCAGCTGTTTTGAACTTCCATTTCAGTTGGTGGTGGTGTTAGTTTTCCCCAACAGGACGCCATTGCCCTGCTGTAGAGGTGAAGATAAATGTCTTCTCTCCTATTGCTTTGCTACCTGAGAGAATTGCTTCCTAAGTGAAGATTTCCGTGGTACAGCTAGATGGCTTATCACAGGATATATAATAATAGCCAGGAACCATAAATCCACCCTGGGTCTATACACATAGTAGAATAGAATGTGTTTGCTAATGGGGTTCTCAGGATAAGCAATGGATTGTTTAAATACTTCTTGGCATGCTATATGCTCAGCACTGCCACATGGGCACTTGACAGTAGTGACAGATTACTTGAAAAACACAAGAGTTTGGAAAGTGGTTTTTAAATCTATATGTACCGCTTACTATATCATTAAACATGTATCTCCTTGGCCCTCTCCACTGCTGTTGTACGACTGTTTTACCTGTTGCTCTTCCAATCAACCATTGTCACCACGTTCCTCAGACTGGTTTTCTCATGATGAGTTAGGAGGTGTTCACTCAGTAAGAACTAGTGTTTTTTCTATGAACATGAAAATAGAGAAGCCACCAAATCCATCACACTAATTATCAGTGCTGTTTGCTTAGTGTTTCCTGTATCAACATATCTATCCATCTGATTGTGTATACACCAAGAAGGACAGCAAGGGTGGGGGATAAATCATATTTAATTTTAGATCTTAATCAGTTTGTTTCTATCAGTGAACAGAAAAACCAATAAATCAATAAACCCAAGTGTGCCAAGACAGTGAGTGTTGTTCTTAGACTACTGAAGAACTAAAAAAAAAAGTGTTAATTGATTTTTTAACCCTCAAACTTATACTTCAGTAGACTGCTGTAAGCTGACAGCTCTTAAAACCACATTGTTTCATAGACAGTTAATGGTCTACACAAGATTTTTTTTTTATGACAGTTAAGGGGTACCATTTTTAATGGGGGAAAACTCATACCTCACATATGCAATATGAATTTCTGAAAAAAAAAAAACAAAACTAAAAAACAAAATGGCCACCTTTGTTTCACCTTTGACCTGGAAATAACTTCCTGGTTCTCAGAATTAGCCTAGACAGCCACCACATTGTTTATTGAATCTACTTTACCCTGTATGCATTTCAGCTTGAGGGCTCTGAAGATACACTCTGAAGTTTTGCACTGGTCAGCTTCATAAATTTAATGAATGAGCTTGCGTACTCAGATGTGACAGGGCTGGGGTATGTAGATGAGGGTGGGAGGTAGGTAGCCGACTGATCCCACACCACTGATAATAAATTATGGGGAAGACTGGGATCTGACACAGACTGAACAGGTGCACTGCATGGTATCTGTTGAACTTGAGAGTGATTGAAGACTGTAGACTAAGTCTGATATGATAGAATGGCAATTGTCTTGTATAATGACTGCCAGTGATGAACTGACTACAGAACATAGCCTTATGTGAGAGGTCCAGTAACATTCAATAAAGGCACTAGTTTAAGAAAGCAGTGTTCACCAAAATCATATTGATCCTGAGAGTTACAATGACCTGGGAGTCTGCTGGTAAGTGTCAGTAGACTGGAGACCCTTGAAACTCTACAGCTAATGAACATCACAGAGGCATGTAAGAAAATCCTGTAGCCTATGGGGCTACCTGCAACCTCACAGGAATTGATTCCATTTGCTGGTCCAGAATCTCTCTCTCCTTTTTGATGCCTGATGCTCCTACTGGGAGAGGCAGGCTACAACATAAATATTGGCAAGCCCAAGGATTCTGTCATTGTAATTCCTTTCAAATATGCCACAGGCAGATGTGAAACTTCTCACATACCCTACCTGGTGATCACCATGGGCTGAAGGTGTCAGGAAGTGGACATTGTTACTGAGCTCTAGGTGGTAAGGTTAAAAATTCATTACTTAGGACGCTGAGATTGGAGCCACAGAGGCTGTGCCTGTTGTCTTTGGTCTGACACTGAATCCAGAATGTTTCTCTCCTTTCTACTGCACCAAGACAGGAAAATTTAAAAAAAAATAGTGCTGAGTAGAATAGTTGGGGCCACACATTATCTTAGCCGTTTGTGTGATCTGGGGCTTGATTGTATGTGGGGTCATTGTATATTCAGGTGCACATGTGTGAATGTGCATATGATGGCAGATGTCAACCCTGGGTGCTGTTCCTCAGTGTGCCATCCACCTTGATTTTTGAGACAAGCTATCTATCTCATTTACCTGGAACTTACCAATTCAGTTAGGCAAGCTGGACATGGAGCCCTGTCTCTGCCTCTGCAATCCTAGGATTACAAGCATGTGACACTTTGTCTCTTTTTGGGGGGTGGGGGCTGATGTCCTCACTCTTGCATGGTAAGTGATTTACAAACAGTCCCTCTTTAGTCCTTGAAGCTTGATTCCTAAACCATCTCACTCTTGATTTCTTCTCTGTAATATGGGGGAAGTAGCTTGTTGAGAGATTAAGTAGGCCCAGGCAGGTAAGGCATGCATAGCTGGGCCCAGCATGCAGTGAGTACTCAGAACTGATTCTGACACTGTTCTTGTGCCTAGCCATATCATCATGGGCCAAAGAATCAAAGGGCAAGCAATGCCAGGAAATGGCATGGGAGTTTCAACAGCACTTGGCTGGATGGCTGTACTTCTAGAAGTTCTTCACAATCCAGGTGTATAGAGGAAAGAAGTGCAAGGAGACTCCAATGTCGGAGGCATGAGAAGTTGCAGGCATGTCACTCAGGAAACGTGAGAGGAAACATTTCTTTCTGGGCTTCAGCAGCTCAGAGGGAACATATTCCTGACAAGTGCAAATGGTTTGCTCGGCACCTGGAAGCACCAGTGTGAGCTTACTCCACACTGAGGTGAAGTGCGCAAGGGTGAGCACAGGTGTGAATGAAACAAGAGACCCACTAATTCCCTATTAATTCTTGGCAGCAGGAGCAAGGCCAGGCTAATTGCCTTTCCTGAGGAGTCAGCACCATCCGGCCACCTTCTCTCTGCTTGTCTACATTTATGGCACCCTTCCTGGGAACCCCAAAGGGTCCTGGTGGTGCACAGCACTCAAAATCACATGTGATAATCATTTCCAACACAGCGCATCATTACGTCAGCCTGCCAGGATGCTTTGAATCGCTTCTATTTAAGGCAACACTAAACGCTTGGGGCTGTCCATCAAAAGGGGCTTCATTAACAAACACTGAAAACAGAAGCCTCCATTCTAGGTCCTCCTCCCCCTCCTCAGCAATCAAGGGCTGGAGCCACCACCAATTCTAAGGTGTTCTCCATGATTTACACCCCAGAAGTAGCTTGTTTTGTCTGTGCTTCTTGGAGTTCAAGGAAGGGGAAGAGGGGTGAAGAGCTTAGAGATATTCTTTCCTTGCCTTTATTTGGCAGACTCAGAGTCCTCCCTCCCTGCCTTTGACTGTAGTTAGAGTTTTCCTGCCTGGCCCAGTCAGGACAAATCTCTCTTACCCGCCAGTCCCACAGTCACTCAGACCCAACCAAGAAAGCACACAGAAACTTACATTGTTTAGAAACTGTATGGCCGTGGCAGGCTTCTTGTTATCTGCTTCTTCTATCTTAAATTAAACCATTTCTGTTAATCTATACTTTGCCACATGGCTTGTGGCTTACCAGTGTCTTTACATGTTGCTTCTCATGGCGGCGGCTGGCTGTGTCTCCCTCCAGTCTTCTACTTCCCAGAATTCTCTACTCTCTTGTCCTGCCTATACTTCCTGCCTGGCCACTGGCCAATCAGAACTTTATTTACACAGAGCGATATCCACAGCACTTGCCCTTTTCTTTTTTTTTTTTTTTAAGAAAGGTTTTAACTTTTACATAGTACAATTACATATAACAAAACAATTATCAAGCAAGAATTACAGTTACAATATTAAAGAAGATATCCTATCTATCTTATATTTGTGAGTCTAAGGTTTTATACCTAACTTATCTTGTATCATAACTGAGGAAATTATAACTATCTAGTCTTCAACCACATCAAAGACCTCAGAAGGATATAATATTTTGACGGTTTGCAGCAATACACAAAGTTAACGGTTTTCACGATGTCAGTGACAGTTTTAAGCTCCATCAATAGACAGACCACTAATGATTGAATGGATTATTCTCTTTATTTTATTGTTAGAGAAATGGGCATCCAGGAAATGAGGTGGGTGTTAGAAAGCCCCAAAGTCCTAATGACATACATCTGACTTACCACTCTCTGATACAGTAACAGTGTCTGTTAGCTTTAAGAAGGAAATAGCTCTCTGTTCTCAGCACTTAGGGTTCAGATAACATCACTCAGAAGATGCTGGGACCCTGACACACGTTAGGTTAGAGTTAGAGCAAGAGTCAGGTTTGACAAATTAATAACAAGATTCAGCATGTTCAAGTGACACCAGTCAGGCCAATGACATGTAGTTCTTGGAACTGACTTAGAGCTAATATAGTTGAGCAGCTGTTCAGGGGAGAGTGCTAGATTTAATGAAACTCATAAACAGTCTCCCATAAAGGAAGAGTTCACCAATCAAGAGAGTCAATATAGAAATCAGCTGAGAAGACAAACCACCACCAAATAGTGGCTCAACACACAGGCAATTTATCCACTAGGAGTTTGAGGATTGGCTGAGCTGAAACTGTCTCACATAGCTCCTCCCAGACACTGGCTGAGACTGGGATCACCTTAAGAGTTTTACACTCAGATACTTGGTACCAGGGCTATCAGGGTAGGGAAGAACACAAACTCTGAACACAACATGTGGGACACTTGGGTACCATCTTCTCTACAGGCCCCTCTAGGCTGAGCTCAGAGGCTGGCAGCTGCTCCTGACATGGCTGCTGAGGGCTCTCCAGTTAAGTTCTTGAAAGCAGTTAGCAGAAGCTCTACAGCTATTTCTAAATCTCAGAGATAAGGCAGCCTCACCTTGCCACTTCCTATTCATCACAATAGTCTGGAAGACTCACAGGGTCAAAGGTCAGGACAAAGACACACACACACACACACACACACACACACACACACACACATTCTGTTGGGAGAACTGTCAACAGATTTTTTTTTTTAGATAGATTTTCACATGAAGTATCAACTCAAGAAGTTGCAAAAAAAATAAACAATATAATAACTCAGGCACCCTTTACTTTGTCATCCCAAATGTAGTGTCTTACATAACTGCAGAATAATGTTAAAACCAGGAAACTGGTATTTGTAGATTATTGTAAACTAGACAAAAAACAAAAACAAACAAAAAAACCTCTTTAGGTTTTACCTCTTTTTTTAAGATTGCGTGATATTTCTAGAACTTCTTGTCCTGTGTGTAGATCCATACAATCATCACCATAATCATTATATAGAACTATATCACCCATGGCCAAAGAGCTCCCTCTTGTTCCTTCCTTACTCACATCAACATTCCATTTACAATCTACAGCTGTGTCCCTTAGCAACCATTCCTCTCCTGTCCTTCTCCAGTGTCTTGTCATTTTGACAATATTCTGTCATCATAGAGCATGGACTCCAGACTGAATTGTAAATGTCTTGCTATCAAAGTCCATCAAGCCTTCATGGATAAGTAGCTCATTCCTTCTGCATTTTCTTATATTTTATTTGTTTATTCATTAATTGATTGATGTGTATGTGTGTGTGTAATTGACTGATTTGTGTGTGTGTGTGTGCGTGTGCGTGTGCGTGTGCGTGTGCGTGTGCGTGTGCGTGTGTGTGTGTGTGTGTGTGTGTGTGTGTGTTTGTAGGCCCAAGAATGCAATACCCAAAGAGGGCCACAGAGGGCAGCAGAGGGCAAGAGGGCAAGAGATCCTCTGGAGCTACAATTACTTGGGGTTGTGATCCATCTGACACAGGGCTTTGGGAACTGAACCCCTGTCCTCTGCAGGAAGACTATGTGGTTCTAGTCTTGGAACCATCTGTCCAGCCCCAGTTCATTCCTTCTTTCTGCTGACTTTCAGTCTCTTCTAAGGATATCTACTATCTAATTATATCCTGATATTTGGGTTAGCTTTGTAGAAAGAAATACTTGGGTCATGTTCTTGTTTTGAATATGTTTTTATATTCAGTCTGACAAACCTTTGTCTTAAAATTGGTATACTATTTATACTTTAAAGAATTATATTTTAGGGTCTATGTCTGCCATATGATTATTTTATTGAGTTTGTTCTTCCTTATTCTTCCATTTTATTTTCTTACTATTTTGTATCTTACTTGAGCATGTTTTAGTATTCCATTTTCATTTGTCTCTCTTTTTAAAGTACATCTCTTTGTATAGGTTTTACAGTGATTGTTTACACTTGCTTCAAAAGCTATCATGTTCTTATAGATTGAAGCTTGGCCCATCAAGTTTTAAAAAAGCTGTACCAATCTAGCTCAGTGGGTCTGAAGTAAATAGGAGACTCAAATATTTGATTCTACATATGGAATATAAAGTCAAAATGGTTCACACTGTATACATGGCATCTTATTTCCATCCTGAATTTTAACTTCAAATGGAGTTTGGACTCAGTGATTGAGCATTTATATACATGTAAGACCTTTGGTTCCATTCCTAGCCCCACAAAGGAATCAATAGTCAGGGCAAAATACCAAAAGTACATTATAAAATCTAATACTAATAAAGTAGGTATGTGGCCCAAGAGTATGAGAATGACAGAGATGTTGCTCTCTAAAGGAAAGAAGTGTGATAGGGTATATGTAAGTATTGCAAAACAGATACAGATTCAAATATAAGACACATGCTGAACTACTATATTCTAGGCTCTGCACATTCAACAAAATGGTTGTGTTTGATCTGTGCAAATAGGTAGAAAATCTATTAACATGAATTAACCCAAGATAGATTTAACAGCAAGCCAAACTGGAATGAACTCCATATCAGACAGAAACCCATTAAAGCAGCCACTCTACCAGAGTCACCTCTGCGACTGTGAGAACTCCCAAACTGCATGGGCTGGTTGCTGTTCTTGTTTATTTCCTTCAAACATTAAAGAAGTGCGGAAAAATGATTGTGTTATATATGCATATTTGAGTATATATACACACTTATCTTAATGGGCCACAAAGTAATACTAGAGGAACCCAGAACTGACCCAGGGTAAGGTATACACAGGTGCGTAGATCTAATACACATGTTGGAAGCTATGGACTCAGGAAGAGAATCAAAGCAGACCCAGGATAAGATGCCAAGGTGTATGGCATCCCACAACAGGAATGGATGGATATTGAAGCAGAAGTCAGGTCAGAGTTAACCAAAGTCAGGACTACCCTAGATAGGGATGTACTTGGGGATCATCTAGGGATGTATTGATAGTTAGCTTTGGATAGTCACTGTTACTGAAGATATTAGCCAACTCTCAGAGGAGCCCACAGCACTAAATACCAGTCTAACAGCAGACTGGACATATTATGACATAGTTCACCCCTGAACATGGCACATGCTGCCACTGAGATAAGAAAAGGTGACATGAGGTTTTTTTCTTTAGAGACACAACCAACAAACTAACTCCAAATGTTCAGAAACTGGCATAAAAATAAACACCACACACACACAAGACAACATGTCTGCTCCAAAAATTACTAATGTTGTAGTAAGTAACCTCCATGAGAAAGAGTTAGAAGAACTCCCAAACAAGAAATTTATATAAGTCTACACTAACTAAATATGTCACTAGAGCTCTTGGATAACAAATTCAAAAGGGTAATTATAATTATGTTCAAATAACTCAAAGATGGCAGGAATGGATGCCAAGAGAACAAGAACAGATCTGAATGAAATAAGGAAATCAACCTAACATATGAAAGTAGAATTCAAGAAAGAAATATAATTGCTGAAGTAAAGCCAACTTGAAAGGATGGTGTTAACTCAATTAGCCAAATAAAAAGCTCAGTAGGAAACTTTACCAAAAGAACGGATCATACAGGAAACAGAACCAAAGCTGGAAGACATGCTAAAGGAATTGGATCATTCAGTAAAGGTCAATGATAAATTTAAAATATATGCAAATAGAACATAGGAGAGCTTTGGACACCATGAAAAAAACAAATCCTTGAATTATGGGCATAGAAGAATACCAAACCAAAAGCATAGACAATACTTTCAATATAACCATAAAAGGGAATTTCCCAAACCTAGAGAAAGAGGTGGTGGTCTAGATGTAATAGCAATAGAGAATATTAAATAGCCAGGAGCAGAAAAGAAACTCCACATGATATATTTTTGTTAAAACATTAAAGGTAAGAGTATATAAAGAAAGGGTATAGAAAGCTGTAAGAGAGGTGGAGGAGTCACTTGTAAAGGAAGGACCACCAGAGTAATAGCTAATTACAAAAGAAAGCTTTGTGGACTGAAAAACCTGGAAAGACATATTTCATGTTCAGAAATACCACAACTGCCAACCCCAAGCTATTTATTGTAATTTAATTTTCCATGGTTAGAAAGACTATAAAATTCAGTTAAATGATAGGAATTAATGCACATTTTTAATAATAACTCTGAATTATAAAACTCTTAAAGCTAATAAACACTTCTAGCCAAGTGGCAGGACACAAAATTAACACATAAAAATCAGTAGTGTGTTTAATATAAGTTATGTCTCTGGAGCATCATTGCCCCACCTCTGGAAGGTACCTCTACTTAGGCTCCCTTTGGAGAATGAAAATTATATTTTACAATTTTTCGTTGATTGAGTGTTCAGGCCTAAATGTGGCATCTATACCAAGCCCTCAAGGCCCAAAGAACACCCTGGATAGGAAGCAGGAAGAATGTAAACACCAGAGGATAGGGAGGAGTGCTGTCAACTGCTGTCCCCTGGGCATGGTATTGTTACTGCAGGCATGAACTCACAGCACTTATGGGTACCTATGCAAGATCAAGCTAGAGAAAAATCCCAGCATGGATGTAAGAGGGGATCACAAGGCCGCAACCCCAGCTGAGGATGTAAGAGCAGCTAATGGATGCTTGAAAAAGAATCATTTTTCTTGGAGGTGTGGCCACCAGTAGGTTGATCATGTTCTGGTTGATGATCCCACACTTAAGCACATGAGGTAAGCACTAGTTAGACTGAGTGGATTATAGAAAACATTAGGCAAAGCTTGGAGCCTGGGGAATCATGCAGAAGAGGGGGAGGAAGGATTGCAGGAGCCAGAGGGGTCAAGGACCTTGCAAGAAAACCCACAAATCAACTAACCAGGACTCATAGGGGCTCACAGAGACTGAACCAACAACCAGGGAGTCTGTATAAGCTTGACCTTGGCATTCTGCACATGTGTTACAGTTGTGTAGCTTGGTCTTCTTGTGGGACTCCTAACAGTGGGAGCAGGGGCTGTCTCTGACTCTTTTACTGGCTTTTGGGACCCTACTCCTCATACTGGATTCCCTTGCCCAATATAAGACAATTAATTAACACATATGGGAGGTGTTTAGGCTTATTGCAACTTGATACACCATGTTTTCTTGATATCCATGGGAGACCTGCCCTTTCCTGAACAGAAACAGAGGAGGAGTGGATTGAGAGGTGGGAACAGAGGGATGGGGGGGGTGAGGAAAGGGACAGAGAGGAGGGGAGGGATGGGAAACTACAGCTGAGATATAAAATAAAGAAATAAAATGTGGAGACATAAATTTGGGAGAGAGGTGTTGTGGGGGAGTCTTTGGCAAGTTTAAGGCACAAAGTCAGGTAGATATGATTGAAATACATTGTATACTTGTATGAAGTTTTCAAAGAAGAAATAAAATATTATTCCAAACCATTATTCTTTTATCTGCATTCTAGCATTGATAAAGGGCACCTTTCCTTGTTGTTACCAGCATTCCCCTATTACATCTAAGAATGTTTATAATAAATTCTTTACATCATCTTGCATTAAGAGGGTTTTGTGATTGTGGGTATCCATAGCTTTCATTTCTTCTTCAGTAATAGCTTTACACAGTGCTCCGTTTTATAAGGGGTGAACAGAATCTAATAAGGAAAATAAGACTAATGTGAGCAAAAGTTCTAAAGAAAAAAAATGTAGAAATTGAGAGTTAGATATGAGGCTGTGTGGTAGAGACTAGAGGCATTTGAAGTGTTCAGAGTGGTGAGATACCTGGGTAGGCTGTCTGGTGGATACAGAAGAGTTGTCTCCTGTGTCAACCTGTCATGCAGCTCTTGCTGGGCTTGCACCCAATTTGCAATGATGGCATCTACTGCAGAATCCTACCAAATGATGCTTCTTTTCCAAAGGAAACTGATGGTGCTTTATAGATGAAGCAAGACACTGCCAAAGAAAACAGGATTTTTGCTTCTAATTGTAACAGCTTAATAACATAAGGGCTAGTGCAGAAAACTTTTTAAAATTCTGGGCTCATGCAAACTTGCTGCTGGGCCTCTGCCAGATAACTGCACCTGCAGTAATTCCCTGCTAATATTTCAAAGTGTCAGTTTAAGTGGCTTGAGAGCTGCCTGCACAACTATGTTAATTGCCGAGATGTGTCTAGACCAGCTGAGATAATAGGGCACCAAGATGCAGGGGGAAATGTCAACATCTGGGGTTCGGGCTACTCATTCTGTTTTCTTTAAACTTCATGGGATGACAAGTGATATGAAGCACTAATAGGAAATTACACAATTATTCTTTACTCCCTTTACTCTTTGAAACCACGTATGTGGTCAGTTAGGAAATGCATGGCAAACAGACTTAAAAATCTTAGAACTCAGGACTGGAGAGACAGCTCAGTGGTTAAGAGCACAGGCTGCTCTTGCAGAGGACCTGGGTTCAGTTCCCAACACTTACATAGTAGCTCACAACCATCTGTAAGTCTATTTCAAGGGAATCTGATGCCCCCTTCTGGCCTTCATGAGCAACACACACACACACACACACACACACACACACACACACACACACACACTATGGTGTTCATAGTAGGCATAATGGGTCAGTTTCCTGCACAAGAGTGACTGTCACCCCCAAATCCTTTTCCATACCAAGCTTTCGGGCAGGACAGGGCTGAAAACAGAAATCTGTACTCATAGAGGGATCTGCCAAAAGACCAACAATAACAATATGGTGACCATATATTTACTTAATTATTCTTTACACTGGCTCCCTGGCCTCAAGTATATTTTTGGACACTTCTTGCTTACAGTCTTCTGTGATTGATTCTCTTATAGTTATTAATGGGGAAACTGAGTCTTAAAGAAGTTCAGAGAGCTGCTTGAGGTGCCATTAGGAAGTCTGAGCACACTGCTTACACTCCTGCCCTGCCCACAGTGATACAATCTTCTGAATGAGTAAAAAAACTGGCCATTTTAGGTGACTATTACTCTGTCTGCAAATCCTTGTAAAATACAGCATGCATGGTCATTTCCTCTAGGGTTTAAGAATATATTATACAATCTCACTATTTATACTTCAAACTCAGGTGTTAGAGGGAAAAAAACCAAACATCAGAAGATACCAGGTAGAATACTAGGAGATGGGTCTTAGGAAGAAACGTCAGAGAACCCATGATTTACAAGGAAAAGAAAGGGACTTTGGGAAATGATGTGCCTTAGAGTCATTTCAAAAGCCAAAGCCCAAAAAGAATCCTGAGAAAGTAATGAGTTCATAATGGATGTGCAAAGGATCATGGGTTGTTAGTGCTAAAAGGAGTGAGCTCCAGGAATACTCATTCAATAACAACAGAGCCTCATCAAGGGGGGTTTTGTTCAAGAGTCTGTTAGGCAGTCCCTGAGTTACTAACCAGCCACAAATAGATCAATAATCCAAGCCTGCTTAGGAAGTCAGGTGAGGCCCTGATTCTGAATGAGAATGATCCTGGTATTTCAGATGTTTCAGTAAATTTACTTACATAGTTTGAAACACTAGTAGATTTCCTCTCTGTGTTCCATATTAGAAAACAGGTATTTGTTACATATATGTATACATGCATGCATGCATGTTTCCATGAACAGAACATATAGCATGTTACACACTGCATTGTAATATATGAGCTTGATATATTATTAATAATTACTGATGTAATAGTGTCTGTTAGTGTGTTTTCTTTGGCAAGACTAACTGCAGTAGGAAGCGGAAAAGGACTTACGAGGCTAGAAGATACTGAGCGGCGTCTGCTATACAGCTGTAGGTACTGGGGAGATGGTTTGGTGGATTAAAAGCTTGTGCTGCAGAACATGAGGACCAGAGTTCAGATACCCAGAAATTATATATGAAAATTGGGCAGGCTTTGTGGTCATGGGTATTCTATGCATGCTGAGGGGAAAGACAGTCAAGCTGGAGTCAAGCTGGACAGTTTGAGGCTCCAGGTTCAGTGAGAGACCCTGTCGCAGTATATAAGGTGGAAGGCTGACTAGGAAGGTGAAAGGCAAACCAGGAAGACATGAGATACCAACTTCAGGCCTACACACACACACACACACACACACACACACACACACCAGTGCATGCACACTTGTACGTACACGGGTCCATGTAGATATGAACATGTATGCGATAACTCATGAGTACCATGCACATACACATTAAAAAATCCATAGTTGATTCTGTGGCAATCAAGACTGTTTCCACTCTCTCAAGAGGTTGCTTTGCCTGAAGGATGCAATTGCAGAAACCCCAGAACCTTCCTCTTGTGAACTTGTTCAGTCAGCCTCTGTCCTTTACCTTGGATGAATAAATATGCTCACAACCCTGTAAAGTTTTGCAGACAATGTGAAAGAAGGGAGATGTCAGTACATCAAAGCAGGTTGAATGTGAAACATCTGCCTGTTGCCTCTCTGCTCTGTCTCTGTCTCTGTCTCTGTCTCTGTCTCTCCTTCTCCTTGCCTAGATCTCTTTCTCTTTTCCTTTAGTTTTAAAAACACGGCATGGCATTAAACATACAATAACAGGGAAGTTTTTTGTAGAAGGATGGTGTTATTCCTTTTTTGATAAAGACCACTAATGAGTTCTTGAGCCTGGCACTTTCTCTTTTGTAAAGTTAGTTAGTCCATGTTGGTTTAAATTTTAATAGATCCCAGGCCAGTTAAGATTATCTATATTTCTGTGTCCTTTAAAAAACAGCCGATTTCACATAGATTATCATATTTACAACACAAAATTATCATGGGATCAATGGGGGAAATTCTTTATTTTAATTTTTAAGGGTATGTAGCATGAATCTTAAAGGTACTTGTTAATAAAAACAAACCTGAGGCCAGTTATTGGGGTGATTGCTGGAAGATCAGACACATAGAACAAGCCACAGCTATCTCACCTTACTAATTCCTCAGGTGATCCTTTTTCCTCAGGCTGGAAGCTTCTGAGTCCTCCTCCACATGAATCTCAGCTGAACTGTGTTGCTCCAAAGCCTGACTGCTTAACCAACCAAATGCTTAACTAACTACATGCTTTACTCCTCTAGTTCCTGGTCCTCACGCCTTATATATCTTTCTCTTTCTGCCCCCACTCCCTGGGATTAAAGGTTGGGTTTCTGGGATTAAAGGCGTGGGTCACCATGCTTAGCTATTTCTAAAGTGGCCTTGAACTCAGAGATCCAGCTAGCTCTGCCTCCCAAGTGCTGGGATTAAAGGCGTGCACAACTACCGCCCAACTTCTGCTATGGCTTGCTCTGACCCGTTTTCTAGCCACCATTTTTGGCTTTGTTCTAGTGGCTGTCTGTTCTCTGACACCAGATATGCTTATTTTGGGGAACACACAATATTTTTGGGAACACAATACCACCACAAGGGTATTTATTTTATTTTTATTTATGTGTGTCTGTATACGTTCAGATACTTGTAGCTGCCAAAGGGGACATTTGATCCCCTGGAGCTGGAGTTATAGGCCCTTGTGAAACTGCCCAACATAGGTGCTGAGAACCAAACTCTAGTTCTCTGAAAGAGCAGCAGGTGCCCTTACCTGCTGAAACATCTCTACAAGGTACCCTTATTTCTTTTCTAAGATTATTAAACTGTGTCATTTCTACTTTTTCCTGTACTAGCATAATTGGATCTGTCAATTTTACTTATCTTTCCAAAGAACTAATTTGTGGTTTCCTTGGTTTTCTCTTGCATGAATTTCTGGGGCAACTGTCAGACCTTTCTCCTGCTTGCTTCTAGCCCTGCTCGTTCTTTACCACCCAGGATGGAAAGTCAGAGGTTGACATAGTCTGTCTTCTCATGCATGCCTTTCATGCTGTGCATTTCCATTGAAATGCTGCTTTTGTTGCAGGATACACATTTTGGCACTTTACATTTTTTATTTGTTTTAGTTTTTCAAACCAAAATTCCTCCAAGAGTCCTCCTCTTTGAACCATGCATGGTTTGGTTAAATTTCCCCAGTGCTTTATGATTTTCATACTAATTTAGAGTTATTACACAATAGGGTCTAAGTCATATTTAATATGATTTCTATTCTTTTAAATTTGGGGGGTGTGTGAGTTTTTGGTCCTGGGTATGGTATATTTTGGAGTAAGTTCTGAATTGCTTTAGAACAGTAATGTTGGTTGCATTATTCTACAGACCATGAATGGCTGATCCATTCAACCTGCCTTGGCTGCTGCTCTTGCAGCCCATTGTACTGCTGATGGGATAAAGTGGGCATTATTGCCATCTCCAGCACCAATAGTGGGTTCATCTATCGGTTCTTGCAGCTCACCACTCCTTTCCTTAGATATCACAATATTCCTGAAGTTCATAAACATTAAAGGCTATTATGTCTTGAATAATGATTCCTTTTATTGCTATGTAATTCCCTTTTATCCCTTATGATTTCTCATGCTATGAATCCTTTGTTGTCCAAAATCAATATAGCAACTGAAGGTTCCTTTTGGTTCATGCCTGTGTATTTTTTCCTTTCTTCACCTATTTACTTTTAATCTATATTTAATCTTTGTGGTTAAAGTGGATTTTTAATAGACCGATTATTGTGGGGTCTTATTTATCCATTCGCTCTAAAGTCTTTAATAGGAATAGTTAGGGTGTTCTTATTGAAAGTGTTTATTGATAGGCAAATAGATGATTCATTAATCCAAGAGATAATAGCAATTAATTGCACAATTACAGCTTATAGATAAATGAAATAAATAGCAACTGTCACAGGGGAGTGACATTAGATTGGTATCAGCCATGTTTACAAACGTTTTTCAGTGTGTTACTCCCTTCCTTTTTTTTTTTTTTTTTCCTTTTTGTCTTTGTCTTTTTTTCAAGACTGGGTTTTCTCTGTGTAGTCCTGGCTGTCCTGGAACTTACTCTGTAGACCAGGCTGGCTTTGAATTCAGAGATCCACCTGCCTCTGCCTCCTGAGTGCTGAGATTAAAGACATGCTTTACCATTGCCCTGCTCCATTCATTATTTTGTTGTTGTCGTTGTTTTGTTTTTGATTTTCAAGACAAGGTTTCTCTGTGTAGTTTTGGTGTGTGTCCTGGATCTTGCTCTTTAGACCAGGCTAGCCTCGAACTCACAGAGATTCGTGTACCTGGCTCTACCTCCTAAGTGCTGGGATTAAAGGCATGTACCACCACCACCACCAGGCCACCATTCGTTGTTTTTAATTATCTTTTTGTTTGCTGCTTTCTCTGATTGAATATTTTATATGAATTCCTTTTCATTTTTAAAAAATTTTTATTTTATTTTTTTATTATATTTGTGTTTTAATTTTACATATCAGCCATGGGTTCCTCTGTCCTCCCCCCGTCCCACCCCTTCTCTCCAGCCCCTCCCCTCCATTCTCATCTCCTCCAGGGCCAAGACTCCCCTGGGGATTCATTTAAACCTGGTGGATTCAGTACAGGCAGGTCCAGTTCCTTCCTTCCATGCTGAGCAAAGTATCCCTGTGTAAGCCCAAGGTTCCAAACAGCCAGCTCATGCACTAAGGACAGGTCCAGGTCCCACTGCCTGGGTGCCTCCCAAACAGTCCAAGCTATTCAATGGTCTCACTTATCCAGAGGGCCTGATCCAGTTGGGGGCTCCACAGCTTTTGGTTCATAATTCATGTGTTTCCATTAGTTTGGCTATTTGTTCCTGTGCTTTTCCAATCTTGGTCTCAACAATTCACATTCTTACAGTCCCTCCTCTTTCTCAACAATTAGACTCCTGGAGCTTTTGTGAGTATACCAATTACGCTTTTTTTTTTTTTTTTTTAAAGTTAGTGGTTTCATTATAGCTCAGAATATATGTTTACATTTGACTTAAGTCTTCACTAAATGACATCAATCTCTTTCAGGAACAGTGCAGCTACCTCTTAAGAGAAGATTCTGAGTGTCTATCCTACAGTTTGAGACATTTGCCATTTACTTAATCTGTCCATAGTTATTAGTATCTGATTAATTATTATCATTAATTTAAAAAAAATTCTATCAGTTATAAGAAAATTTATTTTATTCTGCCTCTACTTGTTCCTTTTGCAGATCTAGGCTTTTGACCTACATAATTTTCCTTTTCTCTGAAGAAACTCCTTTAACACTCCTGGCAAGGCAGATCTACTGACTAAAAATGACCACAATGCATTTGTGTTGAGAAAGTATTTCAGGATTTAGGAGCAATTCTCCCAGACATAGCATTCTAAACTAGACCCTGCCTCACTCAGATCTTTGAATATTTATGTCATCCTCTTCTTTGTTGGTTCAGGTGTGTTCAGAAGCCCCGTACTGTTCTTGTTCTTTTAACAGAAAGATGATTTTCCCCCTCTGACTTCTGTTTTCGAATTCTCTTTATATTTCTGAAGTCTGGCTGAATTAAGCCTCAGTGTAGTTATCTGGAGGCTCTACATAACTACAAAGAAATGTGGCCCAGTGTCTGGAATTAACTTGAGAACAAAATTTTATCATTATTGCTTCAAATACTCATTTTATGTCTTTCTGTCCTTCCTGGTATCTCCAATATTCTTATGCCTTGTTACTTTGGGATTTGCCCAGATTGTGGCCATGTGGCTACAGCTACTATTTGTTTGTTTGTTTAGTTTTTTGTGTCACCCCTGTGTTTTGCCACTGAGGAAGTTCCTAACATGCCTCTGAGTTTACTGGTTTCGGTTTCGGGGGTACAGAGCCCAGTAATGAACTTGTCAACACCATGACTTACTTCTCTGACTCCCAAAGCTTCCTTTCCACTTCTCATCAGGGTTTCCACATCTCTGCTTATATCTTCTTGCACGTTGCCTACTTTTCTGTCAGGATTCTTAAATTCTTCATCATAATTATTTTTCATGTCATATTAATGAAATTCCAAAATCAATGTCATATTTAGGGCTGATTTCCATGGATTTTTTTCTTGTTTTAAGATCCCTCCTTCCTTTTTCATTTTTTGTTCATCTGTCTGCCTGAAGCATGGGGGATGTTTGTGTGATCTGCACTCATTCAGTTCATGACTCGTGGAGGAAACTGATGGAAACTAAGGGGTTCTTGTATGGCTGGGTCCTCAGGATCATTAGTCCTCAGACCTGCCTCACTCATCCTGTAAGGATGAGACAGTTGCCTTCTAAGTAACCCCACAGTGTTGCATCTGATGCTTCTTCCTGGTGCAGCCTTGCCACATATTTTAAATTGTTGTATATTCATTGTGTATACTGTAGGGCTCCATAAATACAATTTATTTGAAGCACTTAATACATTATTCATTCCCCCATGATCTCCATTTTGACACCCTACTTTCACCCCTTCCCACTAGTTTTCTTCTGTACTTTTATCATGCATTCACACACACACACACACACACACACACACACACACACACACACACACGATAAGGGAAATATATGCATATATAAAATCTAGGATCCACAACTTGGAGAGAAACATGACATTATCTTAATACACTAACTTCAGGTTGTATCCATTTCCCAAGAAACAGCTCACTTTTTCTTTGCAGCTGAATAAAACTCCATTGTGTTCCTTATCCATCTGTCTGTTGGATGGACACCTAGGCTGCTGCTGGAACTTAGCAGCTGCAGGTGGCACAGCAAGAAACATGGGTGTGCAGGTATCTCTTGGGCATACTGACTGAATTCTTTGGGTGTGTCCTACTGTCAGTATAGCAGGGTCGGAGTATAGCTCTTTCTTGGGAGACTTTATACTGATTTCTATGGTGGAAGGACTCATTTACATTCCTACCAGCAGTGCATGTCTTTGTTTTCCACTACACCATCGTTCTATGAGTTGACTCATGAGCCACCCATGTTTTTATAACTCTGGTTTAAGGGTAGGTCTGTAAAATGGCAAATTCTTTATATACTTTTCCATGTATTTATTTTACCCTAATCACTTTTTTCTATAATTTTTTTGATCCAACTGTGGAGTTTTCATCCCCTCTTTTAGAATGGAAGGAAGGATGGGAAGAAGGAAGGGAGGAAGGAAGGAAGAAAGGAAGGAAGGAAGGAAGGAAGGAAGGAAGGAAGGAAGGGGAAGGGAAGATAACGGAAAGGAAAGGAAGAAAGGAAGGAAGAAAGAAAGAAATAAGGAAGGAAGGAAGGAAGGAAGACAGACAGGAAAGAAGGAAGGAAGGAAGGAAGGAAGGAGGAAGGAAGGAAGACAGAAAGACAGCTTGAGATCTAGCTGCTGGGATGTGGTTAGTTACTGTTCTGTTGCTGTGAAGAGAAATTATGATGAAGGCAACTCTTATAAAAGCCCCTAACATTTAATTGGTGTCTTGCTTACAGTTTTAGATGGTTAGTCTGTTATCATCATGTTGGGAAGCATACAGGCATGGTGCTGGAGGAGTATCTGAGAGCCTTACATCCTGATCTGAGGGCAACAGGGAGAGAGAGAGAGAGGAGAGAGAGAGAGAGAGAGAGAGAGAGAGAGAGAGAGAGAGAGAGAGAAACTGGGCTGGGCTTGGAGTGGGCTTTTGAAACCCCAAAGGCCACCCTCAATCACACACCTCCTCTAACACACCCCCTAATCATTCCAAACAGTTTGTCAACTGGGGAATGAGCATGTAAATATATGAGCCTATGGGAGCACCCCCATTCAAAACACCACAGGGGAAAATTATACATGAAGTATAGTTTAATGGCTATTAAGGAAATATATACTACATGAGATGAAAATCAAGATTCTTAAAATGGAAATGAACACATGAAATTCTGGTTAATTGTTAAAAATCTTGACATGAGTGGAATAGAGGGGAACACAAGATTATAAACTTAAGAAGCTGAAAGAGAGAAGTGGAAACAAAATGAGAGGAAAATGAGACATATGAGGATGGATTCAAGAGTTACAAAGTACTCAGAAATTTGTAGTAAAAAGTGGAAGTTGATGGAGAAGTATTGAATAAGAAGGAGAGAGAGGGAGTCTTCAAAAGCTCTGGAAGATGAACTAATATGTGAATTTATAAGTAATTTGGGAAAATGTAATATATACTATATGAAAATAATACAGATTTTCTTTCCTTATCCTTTGCAAGAACCATGGAGTATTTTAAACTTTAATATTTTAAATTCAGAAGAAAGTTTAATAAATCCACAAACTTAAATATTCTATAGATGACAAGTCACACACAATATAGCTCAAGTCAAGAATAAATACATAAATAAAACATCCAACCATGGGGATGGCATATAGCTCAGATGACATAGAGTGCCTGCCCAGTATGTATGTGGTCCTGAGTCTGAACCCCAGTACCATATAAATTGGGTATTCTAGAATAAGCCTGTGTTTACAGCAATTGGGAGATGGAGGCAGAAGTTTGAGGTCACCCTAGACTACACAACAAATTCTAGGCTAGCCTGAACTACATGAGACCCCGTTCTCAAATAAAAAAAAATTTAACCATAAAGCAGTTCTAAAAAAAATCTTTGGATTCAAGACTAAATTAGTAATATAATGATAAACAACTGTGAAATGAGAATAATATGTATTAAAATACTAAATATAGTTAACACTGTAGGCATGAGACCTTAAATAGTTACATCATCTCACAAGAAACAAGTAAAATAAACAAGAACAAACAAATAATAAAGAAACCATAGAAAGCAAATTTAAAGTTAAAGTCTTAACTTTAAAGCATAATTTAAAGTTAAAAACAAACAGTGATGGGGTGCATATGACAAAATACCCGTGTGTGGTGAAGTGCAAAAAAATGACTGAGCATGCTAAGTTGGGTAATATAAGTTTTTTTAAATTTTTGTCTGAGACAGGATTTTAGAATGTCATCTAATCTGGCCTCAGTCTGAATATGTCTCTGTTTGGAACTTTGAATCATTGATCTCCAACTCTGCTTTCCAAGTTCTGGAATGAAACGTATGTGCTAGCATGCCTTTTTTACAAAATAGTCTTTAAATAGGTGATCCAATGATCCAGTACATACTAAATTATGACTACCTTCAAATTACTATGTAGACAAAGGTAAAAATATCAGGACAAGATTATTAAAATCATTCAAATAGTAGAAAATCAAATAAATGTTTATGAAAGATCTTAAAATGCTCATATTTCAATTGTCCCCCAGGACCACATAATTTTATGTTGTATTTAAAAACTATGCTTCCTATACCATGTAATGCAGGTAAATCTATGAATCATAGATAAAAGAGGGAACACTCATCATGGGAACTATTCAAGTCAAGTCACTGAAAGGAAAGTGAATAGCAATATTCCAAGTGAAGACTTTATGTGAAACACTGCAGTTTTCCAGTAACCAGCTTTTAAAGTAAGTTTATGAGTTTATTTTTGATTGTTTCTGATTCTGATGCACTGGACTTGAAGATATTCAGCTTCTGGGCAGAGTTTCAGGACATTGGGAAACCTGTCAGGGTACTTTGTGTGAACCTTTCCACTGAGAACCTGTTCTGTTACCTCTCCCCTGATGTCTGCCCACTGTTAATACAGCTCACTTCTGAATCTGACTTGATAGCTCAATGATTCTTTGGTTTTATCTCCAACATGGGTTGCTTTAATCATTGACCAGACAATCATTGAGATAACTTAGTGTCTTAAAAAATATGTTGAGCAGTTGCACTCAGTAAAATTGGGTGAATACCTTCAAGGAGCACTTTCCTGATGGTTACCAAAGAAAAGTTGTGGGTCCATAGCAAACTCTACTGATGTTTTTTATTTTCTCTGATGCCATTCAGATACCTGGTCACCTGTCATGGATAGGGGAAACTCTAGTCCAAATCCATGCCCTGGCGAACAGGACCTGGCCTACAACATCTGACTCTAAAACAATATTAGCACCTCTTTGTAAAAAAGACCATATACTGAGAAAAGTCCACAGCCTGTAATGCCAGAATTCAGAAGGTAGAGGCAAGAGGATTGCTACAAACTCCAGAACTGTCTGGTCTACTTAGGGGGACATCCTCTCAAAAACAGTGGCAGCAATAGCAGCAGCGACAACAAAAAACCCAAACAGCAAAATACAAATAAGAAAAGGGGTGCATGCTGGGAATGGTGCTGCAGGCATGTGATCCCAGTTGCTGAGAGACTGAGGAGGCTGATGTAGGGGGATTGAAGTTCAAGGTTTGCCTGGGAAACTTAGAAAGAAAACAGAGGATTATAAGCTCAGAGGCAGAGTTTTTTTTGTTTGTTTGTTTGTTTTTAACAAACTAGTCCTTGAGTTCCACCCTCAGTGTAAAACATACAAACAAATGCACAAAACATTAAAAACGCACATACTTACAAACTTTGACACAAGGATAAATATTTATTAATGATTGTATAAGAAATCATCCTGAATTGTAAAAAGCAGACAAATTCTACAATGAACCAAAGAGCGGCTGTCTGAGACTAAATCCTTTTCCAGAATAAACATTGATGTTTCCTTTTCATGTTTAAAGAGGGAAATGGAAGAGGACAAAGCCAAGAATTGGTAAATTCCAGAAAAGTCACAAAGCCTAGTAGCTGATCTCAGAGGTGCACTAACCAAGAACCTAGGGAGCTTGGTTCTTATACCCAGGCCAACCATGCCCAGCCTTCTGCACCATAGAGTCAATACAGTGTGGTAACATGGATCTAGAGGGACCAAGGAGCTGTGGTCTCATTCCTACAGGTGATGGGGTGCTAGGGAAAGATGGTCTTCACAGCTGTTCACACAACTCTGACTTTAACCATATGAGAGAGCAAGATCTGAGGTGTCCTGTGGGCCTGCCTCACTTTGAACATCCTCTGTAGTGTCAAAACCTAATGTAAGCAAACACAATCCACACATAGCAACTCTCCAGTTTTTAAAGGATACTGGAAGTATCCAGTACTTATGGTGGTAGGTTGTGGTGGTTTGAAAGAAAGTGCCCCCCAAAGGGAGTGGCACTAATAGCTGTGGCTTTGTTGGAGTACATGTGGCCTTGTTGGAAGGAGTATGTTACTGTAGAGGAGGGCTTTATGGTCTCCTGTTCTCCAGCTACACTCAGTGTGGCACATAGTTGCTTCTGCTTCCTGCAGAGCAAGATGTAGAACTCTCAGCTTCTCCAGCACCAGGTCTGACTGCATGCTGCCTTGCCATCTACCATGAAAATAATGGACTGAACCTCTGAAACTGTAAGCCAGCCCCAGTTTAGGTACATGGGTATTTTATCTGCATGTATGTTTGTAAACCAAGTACATGTCTGGTGCCTACAGAGTCCAGAAGAGGGCATTCTATCCTCAGAACTGAGTTTCAGATGGTTATTAGCGTCCATGTGGTTGCTAGGAATTGAACCCATGTGAATGAGCAGCCAGTGTTCCTAACCACTGAGCCATCTCTCTAGCCCATAAATGTCTTGTCTTTGTAAACACAGCTTGCCACAGACATTTCCTTAAAATAGTAATGAGTCTGCCACATCACGAGATTAATACTTCAGGAAGGTGTTCTTTCTGCTAAGTGTTGCTTGTTGCTTTTCTTCCATCGTTTACTCTGTTATTCATTTGCTATGGATTTCAGTGTCATGCCCAGATGAACAGAACCATCTAGCCTCACCTTCAGACATGCCATGTTTTCACAAGCAGTTCTCCTTTCTCTTATTATTAGAAGTCTTTTCTCATTAAACCAGGCAGTTCTAGTCCTTGACATGGCCTTGAAAGTTCCCTAACCAGCTAACTATTATTCCTGCTTCAGCACTCAACAAACATTTGCGTTTTCCCCTAGAAAACCACATCTCATAGCTGAGATGGACACCATGTGCACTTAAACACACTCCGACTTTGATTATCTGACCATGTCCACAAAAGCCATCCATTCTATCCCCAGTGCCCAGCACAGTGTGGGATACAAATGAGATAAGTTCTTAAGATTGAAGAGCTCACACACTGGTCCTCGGCTGGGGTGACTTTACCCTACTTGGGACAGCTGCCAACCCATGAAAATTTCTTGATTTACATAAATGAAAGAAATTGCTGTCATGTAATATTTAGAAACAAGGGAGGAATGTTGATCATAAAATGTGTAGGATAGCTCATCCTCCCCAAAAAATGTTAATAACAACAGAAGCTTACAGAATAAACAAAAACTTTGTACTTCTATAATAACAAAATATATGTAACTTTAGTTCACAGAATCTGAGGACATGGGGCTCTCCTTGGCTTTGCTTTAGTATGGCACTGGATATGCAAGCCTCAAAAGTTCTCATTTCAGTTCACCTCAAATTCTTTGTTTTAGATGTTTAAAATATGTGTTGACAGGCGTTTTGTTTTAGCAACTTGTTCAGCTTGTAGGGAGACAGGTAGAAGCTCTTACTTTAGAACTAATGGAAATTTAACACCTTCTGACTAAGTTTTCTGGTTAAAGTTGTGAATACAAGAAGTTCCCCACCAAGTGCACCTAATGGGATTAAGATCAGCTAACATTTGCAAATCACATTGCAAAATAAATCAATTAGAGTCCAGTGCTTGCCTGTGTACATGTTGTTATTAATTACCCAGCCGTACTCCCAAACTGTGTTTTAGAATTAATTGAATTCTTAAAGCATTCTTGGAACACAAAGAAATTTCTTCTCAAAGGACTGAGTAAAAGAAAAAAAAAACCCTCAAATTCAATGACTTTATTTATAATTACAAATTAAAACACAACAGTCTTGTGAGTGGGAACACAACAGCTGTGAATATAGACTCCAGGATGATAAGCACAGTGTGTGTGTGTGTGTGTGTGTGTGTGTGTGTGTGTGTGTGTGTGTGGTGTGTGTGTGTGTGTGCATCTTCTGCAGCTGATAGCTCGATATAGTGGGAGATGACAGACAGGCAGAGAAAATAACAGTGGAAGGTGACCATAAATGGAGCCTATTGATGCTTACATTAACAATATTCTAGAGAATGCACATAGATGTCTATACAAGCCCTGAGCACACATGCTTAGCACATGCAATCTGCTTGCTTGGTAATTCAGTTCAGCATGTGCTCATTGTCTTCTCCTGCACACCAGTCACGTGTCTTCGCTCTTCTGCTTAGTTGGCTCATGTTGTCTTTTATTGTCTCTTCCTTGTTATGTGGAAACTCAACCAAATGTAGTCTATGTAATCTATCAAACTGTATGGAAAGTTAACTTGAAAATTACATGCAGCATCCCCGAAATTAATAAACATCAGGGGGAAATCTTCAAAGGCTTAGTAAAAATGCAAAATGAGAGCTCTGTGAGAAATTGCAATCCATTAGATCTGTGGAGGTAAAAAAGGAAACCGCAGCTTTTGACTAGCATGACAGAAAGGCAAATGTAAGTGTTCACAAATGAAAGGGTGCAGAGGGTGATTCAGGAAGACTCAGCTATCAACCTGTTGAAAGTTTCCCATGGAACCAGGTATGCTACCACATGTGAATCAATTGTGCCCCAGAAATTTATCTCCAAGACAAGTGAACAGGGTTACACAAATGCAGTGTGAAAAGTGGGATAACATGTTGCTGTGGATATTGCTCTGTATAAATAAAATGCTGACTGCCCAGTAGCCAGGCAGGAAGTATAGGCAGGACAAGCAGAAAAGAGAATTTGGGGAACAGGAAGGCTGAGAGAGGAGACACTGCCAGCCACTGTCATGAGTACTAACATATAAGATACTGGTAAGCCACGAGCCACGTGGCAAGGTATAGATTTATAGAAATTTAAGATGGAATAACTAGATAACAAGAAGCCTGCCACAGCCATATAGTTTGTAAACAATATAAGTCTCTGTGTTTACTCAGTTGGGTCTGAGCGGCTGTGGGACTGGCGGGTGAGAGAGATTTGTCCTGACTGGAGAAAACTTCAGCTACAACATGTTTATCTGCAACTAGAATCAGCCCAGAGTTCTTCAGGGACCAGGGAATCCATGTCATAGAATAGGACTGTGGTAAAAGAAGTGAGTGGTATGCATAGCTCTGTAGTTCTGCTTATTTGAAATGATTTTGCATAACTGTGTGATTCTGCTTATTTGAAATGATAAAAAATAAAGCCTTGCTGTGAAGAATTTAAAAACTTAAACTCCCTACCCTCACGTTATCCAATTGATCAGTAAGCTAATGAAAGGCTTTGAGATCCTATCTCCCTGTAAGTCAGAATGACTTTCATGAATACCACAAATACCACCAGTTCTGGTAGGGGTGTGGAGGGAGGAACCCTTACATACTGCTGGTGGGAATATAATTTGGTGAAGCTGCAATGGACATCAGTGTGGAGGTCAATAAGCAAACAAACAAGCAAACGAAAGCTAGAGCTAGCATCTTGTGATACTCCCTGGGTATACATCCTAAGGACTTTGAGTCAGCACACCACAGAGAAATCTGTACATCTGTAATTATTACTGCCCTATCCACATTAACCAAGACACAGAACCAGATAACTGTCTATCAACAGATGAAAATAAAATGAAAATAGAATACATGCATAATGGAATTTTATTCAGCTTTGGATGCTAATGAAACTATGATATTTGCAGGAAAATGAATAGACCAAGAGATCACTGTGTCGAATGAAATAAACCAAGCAGAGAAAGGCAAAAAAAAAACATGCTTTCTTTTCTGTGCAAAGCTTACACTTATTTATGTAATGGGTGTGTAATTAAAAAGGGGACAATGAGGAGAAGGAAGTGTTCTGAAGAAAGAAGAGGGACACAGGAGAGAGGGGTGGAATAGATGAGTCAGGAAGGCAAATGCAGGAACTCTTTGTGGGTAAGAAGGGCACCAGAAAAAGGAGGAGAGGGCATTTGGGGAAAGACGGTGAAGGAGTGAGCAGCACAGATGTACAATTATATACATACATACATATTTATGTATATATAATATGTATATATATATGTACATACTTATATATGGAAACATCACCACAAAACCCATTTCTTAACATCCTCACAAAAAAAATAAAAACTAAGGAAGAAGTCAGAAACAGAAGATATTAGTGGCTGCCAAGGCCACAGCAATTGAGTGGGGGGGGGGGGGTGGTTGTCAGAACTTAACACAAAACTTCTCATTGTCAAGGGAATGGCCTGTCTTCATCTTGATACTGAACTCTTGTCCCTTTGCGATGATTCACAGAATGAGCCACACAAATAGCTAAGAAGAATGTAAGTCAGATTGAGGGGGTCTAAATGGATCAACAGATTTTTATCTAGCTAGTGTCCTAGTTCAAACTCTCTCCTTCAATGTATTTCTTAACAAAAGCAGAGTCGGGCGGGGCTTAAAACAATGTCTATAATATCTCCCAGTGCATGCACATTGATAATTATATCAAATGTTAAAAATTCAATTTTAAGATGATCCCATGAGAAGATCTTGCTGTGAATGCCAGGGATAACATGAAAACTAACAGCTAAAAACTAAAAACTAAAATTATGTAAAAAACTAAAAACTAAAATTATGTAAAAGTACATAATTTTGTCTGAAAATTAAATGCTAGGCTACACTATGCTATTTTTCTATTATAATTATTTGTGGACATTTTTGTCATACCTCATAAGATAAAGTCCTTGTCAAATGGTTTACTGTAGCACATCATGAACGTTCATTTTCTGTGATCTATGGAGACATTTTAAAAGATGCTTCTTTGTGATGGTCACTACCATAGGTTAGTCAAGACTCCCTTACAACTACATAGTAGCACTAGGCTTTGATCTGGAACTTTAATCTCTCATGGTTCTCTGAGAGACAGGAGACAGTGTCAGCAGAGAGGACCAGTGCAGAGTGATGCCTGGGGTCCTGGGGTCCTGCTTATTGTCAGTTGAAGGTTTCTGAGTAGTTGACAGGTACACATGGATGCCAAGCGTGAGCCTGCCTCTTTTCAGGCTACCAAGTGTGTTCTTTTGTGAAGAACAAGCTTGTTTTAGGTGGTCAGCTGCCACCCATGTGGCTGTGTAAGTTAAATAAACCAGCAGAAAGTCCTTTGCAATTCTGGTAATGTATTCACTGTCAGTCTCAGGTTAGGGCATTTTATGTTCTTGGGCTTCTAAAGTTTTCAAAGGGGAAACTGGAAGGAATAGTGATGACATACAGTAGTAGTGACCATTGGGAGTCAGAAAGTTGCATGTGGCCTCCAAATTTGACATGGTGTTTTTTTATTAGAAAATATTAGATTTGGGATATAAGAAATTGCATAGTTTCCCTAGAGGATTATTTTTGCATTTATGAAAATCATAATAATGCATCTTTATTTTTTCTAAAATATTGGCTACATTTATTTTGATGTTTATGTATCCATTTAAATCATATCTATTTTATCATCTTTGGATAGAAATTAGCATGAAACTGTTTGAACCTTTTTTCTTTTTTATACTTAATTTTTAATTATGAATATGCATGTGAAAGAGAGAGGGAGAGGGAGGGAGGGAGGGAGAGACAGAGAGACAAAGAGAGAGACAGAGATGGAGACAGAGACAGAGAAAAGGTGCTTAAGCATATGATTACAGTGCTTGAGAAGGCCAGAGAGGATGTTGGATGCTCTCTAACTGGCATTACAGGCAGTTGTAAGCTGCCTAGCATAGATGGTGGTTGTGGGTGCCAGGAACTTAATTCAGGTCCTCTGCAAGAGCAGCAAGTGCTCCTAACCAGTGAGCCATTTCTCCATTCTTATTTAAACCTTTCTTACAAAATGAATTTAACTTACTTGAAATACCTGAAATAAGCATTTATTATTATTATTATTATTATTATTATTATTATTATACTGATGATGCCACACTTGTTATTTCTTAGATGCTGTGTCCACTCCCACTTCAGCTCAATTGTCTGCCCATGTCGTCTTCCACCAGACTATTGGCCTTACTCCTTTCTTGTTTTTGTCATTATGAAAGAATTCTCTGATGGTAGTATCAATATTGATATAGTTTTCCTTGACTACTCTAGCACATTTGTGCTGATAAACTCATAAATTACTTTGCTAAGGTAAAAGAATATTTTACTACATTTTAACTGTATCACATAAGACCACACATTGATTTAGAAAGAATATTCATTTTTCCTAACATATGCAGGGGGATGATATATTTCTTCATTTATTTAAGTTTTCTTTTATATCCATCAGTAAAGTTTTACGGTTTCTTCAGAGCAATCAGGTAATTACTGGCTACAGCTATTCCTAGAAAAAATTTATATCTTTGTGCTATTTCAAATTGAATCCTCAATTCTATCCTCCAAGAAGTTGTATTGATTTACATATGTGGCATGTACAAAAATACATCTGCTTTTCTGTTTAGACCCATGGAGAAGGAGAGGCCTACATTGCAGTTTGGACCCTTTGAATAAGTTCTAACTATAATGTTGATTATGTAGCACCCAAACAATAGAAGCCCTTTCATTAATTCATTGAGTGAAAATAGTTACTCCTGGATTTTATCATGAGAAAAATTTCTCATTAGTATATATTGTTATGTAAAGTGTATTTCCTACCAAACATTTCTGACTTCGTTTTTGTTTTTTTGCACACTGTCCAAAAGAAAGTATATTTAAACCCTTCCTGCTGAATCCACCCATCCTACAGAACAAGGATCAAACTTCCTAAATCAGGGGAAATTGAGGACACAGTTGTCTGAGGATGCTCACTTGCAGTTCTGAATTTATCTCAAGTTTCTGTTGTTGATCCGTGTTGACTGAGGGAGTCTCTGACTGGGGTTGATGGAGTGGGAAAGAAACCTCCGTTGATGAGCCTTTCACCCTCGGGTCGTGTAAATCTCAAGGCAACTATGCTGTGAGCAGGGAGTTCCCTACAAAAAGTTAATTATGGACATCAGTTATCAATTGTTCCTGAGACCTGCAGTGTTTCCTGTGCGATGATGACCCCAAGCTTGGGTTTCAGAGCTGCCTGATTGGAGTCTGGAAATTGCCCACACTAGTCAGAGGGTAAGGTGCCCTCAAATTACTGATCCTAACCAAAGCTTTGCCAGGACCCAAGAGAAGTAAATTTGCCTTATGTTTACATTGCCAAAAGTCACATTACCTTTTGCCACCACATACTTAGTTGAAAACTAGGGGGAATCTTAATAAAAAAGTTAATGGCCTGCTCCTTTATTGGTGAAATTATTAAGGTCACTCCACGTAGTTAAAAGGGAGGTTTATTTTGTGGGGTACTTACAAATGAAGGGGTAGGTTACAGGGTCTGGCAAGGGTATAGTGCAGTCCGGCCGTGTTCTCTGGAGAACTCTGCTCGGTCTACCCCCAGCGTCCAGAGTCCGGGAACCAAGCACGAGAGCTCTTTCTGATCCTTTGTCTTCCGCTTCCTCCTCCGCCCTGCCTTGTGGGCGTGACCATTACTGAAGCCTCAATGGGGGTTGGAACTTCCAGGCCAATGCTGGGATGGCTATCCACTACACTCCTTGGTTGAAATAAAAATTCTATTAATATTGTCCTGAGTACTTTTTGGGTAATTGTTGAAAGACATGAGGCTAATGCCCAGCCAAGTGCAAAATCAAATTTAAAATTAATGCTGAGATGAATTATTGCATTAATAATGGAGATTATTCATGGTCAAAGCAGATTCATAATCAAAGAAGTAGTTTTTCTAGTACAAAATTGAGGTCTTTACTACAGAAACAACAACCAGAAAATGTTCATGTTTTTATCATTATAAAAACCATGTTCATGTTCACGCCAAAGGGAAGGCCAGGAGTGTCTAGAAGGGTAGAGGAAGCACAGTGTCCTCTTCCTTGCTCTACTCCTTAGTAAGCGTTTATGTGTAGTGATTTCCTCTGAATTGAGACATCTCTCCTGGAAGGAAGAGAAAGGATCATAAGACACAGGCAGTAAACCAAACAGACAAGCCTCAGGCAGCAGAAACAGGCTTTATGGGGCCGATACCCACAATTCCACAGGCTGCGACCTGTGCTGGGTGCTGGGAGAAGGGACCCCACCAACTGAGCAGCCTGCAGTTCAAGCAGGAAACTCAAGAGATGCAGCTTTTGTGAGCTGTCACCCAACTTGGGGTGAGCGTTTTGGTGACACAGCTGACTTTGAGTCACCCAAGCTCCTATAAGAAGTCCTAATATACTCACAGGCTTACCATCTCGGACTTGGGGGGCGTCCTTACTCTGTTCTGTCACTCCTGAGTCAGGCGAGTAATGTATGTTTGCATCTCCATACAAAATGTCACCAAATGTGATAGCTTCTCTGTGAGATATACTGGAGAAATGAAAGAGAAAATGGCTACTCTCCCAAACCTATAACTTAGTCCACAGGTTTTCTCCATTTGTTGTTGGATGAATGATGTCCTTCCAAGGGGGAGCGGGTAACAAACTTTACAGGAGGTTACCAGAATGAACCTTAGTCAAAAGACTCTTTATAAACAGGGATATTTGGACAGAAAAAGGAGATTTGAGAAGACATGGGAAGGATATCCTGTGAAAATGAAGACAGCGTTATAGATGTATCAGTTGGGATTGGTCAAGTCAAGGTCAGTTATTCTGGGCATCTGACCAGTTGTAGGTTTCTGTAATAACCTCCATTATGCTCTCTGCCAAGTTCTTGTCATTTTTTTATAAACAGAATATCTAAAATGAGAAAATGCAAAGAGATGGAGAAACCGAGTCTAAAATAATTTAAAAATTTAAAATTTGCATATCCGCACTAGGACTCTCTGTTGCATTATCATGTTTTTTGTTTGTTTGTTTGTTTTGTTTTGTTTTTGTTTTTGTAGTGTTAGCTGTGTTCCAGGGTGCCAGGAAGTCTCTATCCTCTTGTGACTTTCTATCTGTTCAGTAGGTGGCGCTGTAGAGAACCATCGTTGTATGCTGCCTTGGCCTTGACTCACTTTGTGATTGCCTCTGCTCCAATCTAATGTCCATTTTCTAATTCCATCGTTTTCTTGTTTGTAAGTAGGGTTTTATGCTCATTTTCTGGATCTTTTCTCTTGGTTCTCCAAAAGAGGGCTAGCTTGAATTTGTAAATGCATACTGTGTAGAGGTCAAAGAATGTATGCATTTGGAAGGGATATTTTTATGTGATGACCTAAGCCGGTAGCTGTTGTCCTTAATCACTTTGGAGTCAATAAATGAATTAGGGTTATGCTTTTGATTATGGTTTTATCGACAGCAGCAGTCCAGCATTCTTCATCAAGTCTGGTGTCTTCATATGATGCTTTGACCAGCTACTGATTCTTGTGTGATCTTTTCTTTTAATCTACTGTCCAAGTTCAAATCCAGGAGACCAACACCTTCCTGATTTGCTGCATTTCTTCTGGATCCTTGACTTGCTCCTTTGGTTCCAGGACTTAAATTCCTTAGAGATACTTCCTAAGCAACTTACTAAATATTCTAGTTATGACTCTAAAGAGTTTAAAACCAAGGCAAGACATCCTAAAATCAATCTATAGCGTACCTTCACTTCTGTGTCTGACACATTCAGCTTCATTTCTACATCTGGTGTCTTTTACTCTTAACACTCCTGGGGCTGGAGAGATGACTCAGCTTAAGAGGACTTAGAGTTGAGGTTCCAGAACCCACTGGCAGTGGCTCACTACCACATGTAGTTTCAGGGATAAATGTCTTCTTCTGGCCTCCATGGACCACCATACCCATATATATGCACACACATACATATGCATAAAATAAAAATTATAAAAATTTTAAAAAGAACACTCTTGCCAATTTAACTTTCCATTTGCTCTATTTTCCTGTTCTTCTTTCATGGATTGCATTTTCTTAGGAATAAAACCAAACTCTTACATGTTGCTTTCTCCTGCATTTTGACTATTGCCAGACTAAATAAAGTAAATGGCAAGTGAGACGGGCAGCTGAGCTTGGGTGAAGAGCCGGAGTGTGCAGTGGCAGTGTGCAGCGGTAGCGTGTAGCACAGCGGCAGTGTGCAGCCACAGTGTGTAGTGGCAGCAGCGTGCAGCCGCAGCAGATACTACCATAATCTAAAGTTTGCGACTCCTCAGCCTTGGGCTGTCCCTCCTGTGCTGGGGCGTGTGCCTTTCCCCTCATGATGTACCTTGCTTACTGACATTACTTTGGTGCCTGGAGTCATCTGGTCAATTCTAAGATGTTCTTTGAAAGTATCAGGTGAGAGAGTTGGGCCTCACACTGTCTGAAGGTCTTTGTGGCACTTTGTCCTTGGGCCCTCACAGGGCAGCTGCCCTCCATATATATGCAGGAGGTAAGAGCTCTCCCACCCCATCTTGTTGCTGTTCATTATTCAACACCAAGGCAAATACTGTGTTTACCATTTATGGAGCACGTCAGGTCATTGCTTTTGATTCCTGTTTGATCTCTAAGGGCATTAAACCGAGAACAATATTCAGGCTGAATGCTGTGCACCACAAGAGGGGAGAACAGTGTACTCAAAGACGTCTTGTCCTTATTAAATGAAGCTGCCCTGTAAGGGGATGAAGCAATCTTATTTTATGCCCCTTTATTCTGTTTTTATTAGTGACAGAATATCAGATATTAGTGTATAATATCATTGGAGGCCTACAATATATTTAAAATCATTTTCAGAGCTCTAATTCATTTCTATGGGTATTGATCAATCACTATTCATATATCTCACACTGCTCTGTATACACAAGGGGTCTATGAATGTAATCTGTGTTCTACAAATTATTGTCAAATGATTTGATGGGAGGACTAGAGAAAGGTCTGTTGGTTCACATGAAGCAATCAAGGAACAGGAGACCTAGGCCTGAAAAAATGTACAGAGGGCTATGCACACTGTCTTTGAGGTAAACGTGGTACTCCATGAGTAGAATTGAGCAATCACAAACACCATCAATGCACCCACCAATTGTTGCCTTCAATCAAAAAGACATAGGATTAATCTTAGATATTAAGTTATATTGATTATAAATAGATTAATAATTTTATATGGATGCCACACATATTTTCTTGGCAAATAGCAGTAACATGATAGTGCCAGCTTTATACACACAGTGGTTAAATCAGATTGCAAGCTCTGATTATGACATAATAATAAACCAAGAAAAACATTCCTGGATTGGTGAAAGGATTTGATGGTATTTGTACCTTTTGTCTTTTTCATTTGCTCACACAACTTAAAATAATAGTTTTGCCCTTTTCTGTTTGCCTCATCATTCAAGGTGGCTACTGTATCCCCAGTCTCCTATTTCAATTGTTGTGGATGCCATGAGTGTCAACTTACCTTTGCTTTCAGGAATGGGGGACTAGAGGACATAGGAAGGCCCTTACCTCAAAGTCACACCTGTTTCCTGAAGTGATCATCATCCTGTAACTGGCTGATGTTTATGAGACATGGACAATTTGATGACCATGCCATGTGCAGCCATGTGGAGGGCCATGCCATCTGTGGTCATGCTTGTGGAGGGCCACACCATCTGTGGTCATCCTTATGGAGGGCCACGCCATCTGTGGTCATCCTTGTGGAGGGCCACGCCATCTGTGGTCATCCTTGTGTAGGGCCATGCCATCTGTGGTCATGCTTGTGGAGGGCCACGCCATCTGTGGTCATGCTTGTGTAGGGCCACGCCATCTGTGGTCATGCTTGTGTAGGGCCACGCCATCTGTGGTCATGCTTGTGGAGGGCCACGCCATCTGTGGCCATCCTTGTGGAGGGCCACGCCATCTGTGGTCATGCTTGTGGAGGGCCACGCCATCTGTGGTCATGCTTGCAGCTTTTACTAGTTCTGCTGTTGTTGCTTAACAACTTCTCTCTCTTCAGCCTTCAGTCTAGCTCCCTTCTCTTGAGTCTGTAAGCTTTGCTGACATGAGAACACAAAATGATCTCGCTGCGTGCCAATTTTAGTCCCCAGAACCCACTGTTAGACTAAACCAGACTCTGACACATTGTGAATAGAATTAAATTGAATATTATGAGGAAGAAGGGTGGCAGAGCAGGGAAGCCAATTTTTTCTTAGATACCCAGGAGAAAAAAGTTTTGTTCTAATTGACAGAACTGTATTTCATGCCTACCCTCAGCTACAAGTGAGACTGATGACATACTGTGTAGCCTGGATCTATTGCCCTCTTAATCAAAATGGGAGACCATCTTACCTTTCCAAAAATCCTCAGAGTTGTGTGCACTGGGGAGGATTGACTATCATTGCCATATAGATTAAGCACGACTGCCAAATGCTCTTTATCTGGCACATTGTCTGCACATACAAATATTGGGGTTCTGTTATTATGAAATGGGAAAAGAACGAAGATGGATGAGGCAGGTGAGCAAATATCAGTATTTGCCACACGCAAAACACAGTGATATCAGTAATTAACACTAATGAAAACTTGACTATGCCTCAGGCATTATGCTCTGCCTGTTTATATATACTGGATGATTTCATTTTCTCAATAATTCTGGCATTAAACTCCACAATTCTTTAGAACTCACAAGCCATTGTTTTTCTGTGAACATTGATACACTGGTTATATTTTCTTATTAGGATAGGGCTCAAATAATTTAGACATATTTTAAGTGCCTCCTCTCATATCGTCAAGAAGAGTTTATCAATGATGGGTATCATTGCTGTCTCCCCTTAACAGATAGATGGGTAAGCTGAGCCTCAGATGCTGCTAACAAGGGTCCCCCTTTCTCTAGTTCCCAATAACATTCTCTTCATTTTGTTATTTTAATGTTCCACCTTCTCCAAAGCCCTCACATGAAGCTCACTGGAGAATTGCCTAGTGTCTACCAATGATTTGTTCGTAACATTTCCATTTTCTCCTGCTGCTTGTACTGTCCATGTTTTTATAGGTTACAGAACACCCCTGATGGCCATCTAGAGTCCATGAGCCAGTAACAATACCTTGGCCTTCTATGTACTAAAGCAATGGCATCCTATTGATGGAGATTCTGTAACTTGTTCAGACTTAGAGAGTGTAGCTCATCTCTATTCTATTTGGCATCAGAAAAGGTGCCCCAGAGGCCAAGGGAAGACATCACCTCAAGACTCCCTCACTCAGCCCCCAGCAGGCCACACTGTGCTCGGCTGAACAGCCTTGTGTGACTTTTCCATGCATACTGGCTTCTTCTTCTTAGCATTGTTGCTAGACTATGAGATTAAGCACTGGAGAAGAAGAAGAAAGAGAAAAGGGAGAGATTGAGAGAGAGAGGGAGAGAGAGAGAGAGAGAGAATGGCTACAGTATGGACTCATCTTAGAACTTACTTATTCCATTTCTACACATTCTGTTGGTCAGAGCACCATCTTTGTAAAACACAATCTCCTGTAAAGTAGTGATGAATGTAGCCAAATAGAGTATTTAGAAATTAAGCACAGGGTTGGGGATTTAGCTCAGTGGTAGAGCGCTCGCCTAGCAAGCACAAGGCCCTGGGTTTGATCCTCAGCTCAAAAATAAATAAATAAATAAATAAATAAATAAATAAATAAATAAATAAATAAAAAAGAAAGAAAGAAATTAAGCACAACAATTAGTTTTGATCCCAGAAGTGGATTTGATTCTTGTTCCTGCTGTCTATAACCTGTGCAATGCTGATCAGATGAAATAGTGTTCATCCCATTTCCTTCCCCTAGGACAAGCCTTATTTTAGCACAGTGAGCATGGCTGTCTTAGTTTACTTGGGCTGTGAACAAAACATTAGAATGAGTGTAACGGGAAGTTTTTCAGCTGCCCAGCCCCTCAACTGCGTGTTCCCAAGTGAAACATACAGAGGCGTATATTACTTATAAACTGTATGGCCTATGGGTCAGGTTTCTAGCTCTTATAACTTAACTCAACCTATTTCTATTCATCTATATGTTGTCACATGACAATAAATAACATGGCATTACCAGTCTGCTAGCATCTTGTTGCTCCTTTGGCAGCAGACTGGCATCTCCCCCAATTCCACCGTTCTTCATCTCATCTTTAGTTTGAATGTACTGCCTAAACTTATTCTGCCCTGCCATAGGCCAATGCAGCTTTATTTATCAACCAGTCAGATCAACACATATTCATAGCATACAGAAAGATATCCCACACCAAATAGGTAACTCACAAACAACAGAAGTCAGTAATCACATTGGGAATCTAGGAAGTCCAAGACTGAGACATAGATTTAGTGTTTGCTACGGGCATATTTTCTTCTTCAAAGATGTCACCTTCTCACTGCATCCTTACATAGTGGAAGGAAGAAAAAACACCTTTCAAGCCCCTTTGTTAGGGTATAAATCCCATACATCATGAGGATGTAGTCTCCATGACTCTCCTACCCCCCAAAGGCTTTATTCTATTCTCCAGTGTAGTTGGAGATCTTCTCTCCAGGTGCCACCAAGCCCCCACAGTCCCACAACCCACACATAAAATAATCACTCAGATGTTTATATTACTTATAAACTGTATGGCCATAGCAGGCTTCTTGTTATCTACTTCTTCTATCTTAAATTAACCCATTTCTGTTAGTCTGTAAGTTGCCACATGGCTCATGGCTTACCAGTACCTCACATCTTCCTTGTCAGGGCAGCGGCTGGCAGAATCTCTCTGCCCTAGCCTTCCACCTCCCATAATTCTTTTCTCTCTTGTCCTGCCTATACTTCCTGGCTAGCCACTGGCCAAACCATTTTATTTATACAGAGTGATATCCACAGAACTTTTTTTTTAAGGAAGGTTTTAACTTTTACGTAGTAAAATTACATATAAGAAAATAATTATCAAGAAAGAATTATTACAGTTACAATATTAAAGAAGATATCCTATCTATCTTATATTTGTGAGTCTATGGTTTTATATTTAACTTATCTTTTTATCATAATTGAGGAAATTATAACTATCTAGTCTTCAACCACAACAAAGACCTGAGAAGGAAATAATATTACCTGAGAACTGGGAGAAGGATGCAAGCAACTTTCGGGAGTCTTGCAGGGTAGACAGAGATAGCTGGCAGCCTGGACAGTCACCTAATGTTCCTTTGTAATGCTGGGGCATTTGTCTTCAGCCCACAGGACTAGAGTCTCTTGGTCACTTTTTTTAGTGTCCTGTAGAATGTCTGGCAGTTTCCTCTGCAAAGCAGGAAACTGAAGGACCATTTTGTCAAGCAAAGTTCTGTGGTCACCTTTCTATGGGTCCTGCATGTCCAGTTGATCAAGCAGTCCAGGCAAGAACAGTTTCTTTCCCAAATAGCTATTTTTGTCAAGGTAAGATAAACTCCATATGAAGTGTCTTCAATGCCCATCCTCCTCTCTGAAGTAAATCGGTGCTGCTAGGAGCAGACATGTCTCACTGTCCAGAAAGTCTAAATTTTAAAAATATTTTAAATGCCATATTCTGTAGACCTTTGAAGTGTTTTGAAGATTATCTGTCTATCTGAAATATATCTATGTATACCTAGAAAACTTAACATGACTATAAGTTTGACTATCATAGAAGACTAATTGATATGTATTTCTTAATTATCCATTACAATCTAAATGAGTTGCATAAACATAATACCTCAAACGAGAGTGTATATATATATATATACAGTATAACAAAATTAACTTTAAGTTTGTATCAATAGACTAAGATCTATACCAATGTAAGACATTTTAAACAAGTTGTTGTTCTTTAAATGTAAGTTCATTAATCTAAACTTTCATCCTATTATATCTATATCATATGCCCATTTTTTTTTCTTTAGAAAGAGATCACATTTATAATCAACCTGATTTAAATAAAAATATTTGTTTTTCTCTGTCCCACACCAGAGGGCTCTTCTGATTTGGGACACAAGAATCTCTTAACCTTTTCTTTTAGCAATATGCCTAGGTTTAGAGAAGGAGTGAGCCAATTCCATCTCCAAAGCCAGCTTGATATATTTGGGAATTTGGGTGTAGTTTCTCTTACTACTTCCTGCTGGAGGGGGCGCTGTATCTTATGGGGACACAAAGAAAATTTTAGGATTATGGAGTAGTCCGTGAGGGTAAACCTCTGAGCCAGTTGCCTTGAAACCATTCTGGATGTGGGATCATCTGGGCCATGGTGTCATCAGAGATCTTCCAGGTGGTCTTGACTGGATCAAACCTAATGTATCTTAATCTGGAACAAAAACATAGCCCCTGGCTTTCTTTGGAAACAAAAGCAGAGACTCTTTTTCCAAAGCAACATATCTTTATATCCAAATTTTGAAGTCAAGGTATCTTTAAAATTTACATATTTGTTTAACTCAACAGCTTTTATGATCAAATCTTTTTCTGTAGCTAAAAATCCCAAAGACAACATAAACCAGATTCTCTGTGTAATATCCATCTTTGTAAGACTGAAATGCCTCTGTGGCTGCTGGCTCCGCCCACCTCTGCTTCCCAAAGTGGCGGTGATACAGTTTACTGCCAGCTCTGGGTCTGGAGCCATGTGTACCATCAACTATCAGAAGCAGTTCTATTAAAGCAGCGCATATCCCAGAAACCTTTTTTTTTTTTTTTTTTTTTTAAACTAGCAAAGGCTAAATCCACCACGCAGCAGAGTAAAGTGCCGCTTGTAGACTCCTCATTCCTGCCACACTGCAGGTCAGACGCACAAGCCAGAAACCCACCACAGTAGCTCAAACTGGCAGGCTGCTGCTAACTTGAGAGAGACAACTAAGAAGCTGTTTTTAGCTCTGTTTTAGAATCTTTTTTCTCAGGTTTTAGGTGGAAACTCTTGCCAACACATTGGGCACCATTTGTAATTGGAGATCTTCTCTCCAGTTGCCACCAAGCCCCCGCGGTCCCACAACCCACATATAAAATAATCACTCAGACGCTTATATTACTTATAAACTGTATGGCCGTGGCAGGCTTCTTGTTATCTACTTCTTCTATCTTAAATTAACCCATTTCTGTTAGTCTGTAAGTTGCCACGTGGCTCGTGGCTTACCAGTACCTTACATCTTCCTTGTCATGGCGGTGGCTGGCAGAATCTCTCTGCCCAGCCTTCCACCTCCCAGAATTCTCTTCTCTCTTGTCCTGCCTATACTTCCTGCCTGGCCACTGGCTAAACACCATTTTATTTATACAGAGCGATATCCACAGCACTCCAGGAAGATTATTCAGAGAGATTTTAGTACAGATGTTCAGAGTGAGAGTTAAAGGACATGCCAGTGTTTGGGAGATAGTAAGTTACACCCAAGAGCGTGGGTAGAGGCTTCTCGGAGAAGAAAAGACAAGGTTTCATCTTCTAATGTCAGTTACTGCATTGGCAATTACTGGGTTTCAACACTCAGGGTTGGAGGAGACACACTTTCAGACCACACAAAAGGTTTATTGACCATCCTCCTTATTTGGGACTCATACTTTGCATCATTTTTCTTTACTTTTTTCAGATACTTAGCTTTCACTATTATTAAATGTCTTGACCAGGATATAAATTAGCTGGTTTTTTTTAACCCCGAAATGAGCAACAAACACAGACCAAACCTCTAAGACTCATCACCCTTGGAACCCATAGCAACACAGAGAAGGAGCATAGGTTGACCTCAGTCACAGTAATGACACTGTAACCCAGAAGAGATGCTTGGGAAGCACTGAATGGTGAACCAGCCTTCCAAAAACCAAATCAACCAACTAGTTTTTCTGTTCTAAGTGTTCATGAGAAAATACTTCAGTAACTGTCTCTGTGGGCAACATGGAAATCTATATGTACATGGAGTCTAGACCATCTTTTTTCTTATTCCCTTGAAAGAGGGTCTCTCGTTGAATCTAGCTAGGTTAGTAGCCAGCAAGTCCCAGACCCTCCTATCTCTAATGACCACTGTAATTGAGGTACAGGCCCATGTGTATCCATGACTACCTGGTTCTTTTGGGGGGGTGCTTAAATCAGAACTAAGGTCTTCATGATTATTCAACAAGAGCCTTTATCCTGTGAGCCATTTCCCCAGTCCTAATACATATCTTCACAGGCTTAAATCAACTAAAATTAATTTTAATTGCTAATTTATGTGATGATATTAAGCTCCATGTCCTGATACAGTTGTGTATATTCATGGAATTTATTTCCAGAATGCAGCCAATGCAATGAAGATTTTCTAGAAGTTTACTATCGGTAAAAACATTATGAACATAACAGTATTTGCTTGCCTCCCCCTTACCTCTTTAGAAGAGCTAATTCAGCCCTGAGCAATGGAAGGTGCCATCATTTTTCCTATATTACTTTGCAATTATCACGAGCTGGAGTCCATATACCTGTACAGGTATCATTCAGGATCCTATCTTTGTCAAGAAGATGGGAATGTACACTAGTCTAGCCACTACCAGAGTCAGTTGATACACCAACTCTCTACCCAGAAGACTCACAGTGACGTACCACAGCAATTCTTGCACACCCGTGTTTTCTGCAACATGTTTCACAATAGCTAAACTATAGAACTAGCCTCCATATCTACCAACAAAAGAATAGGTGAACAAAACGTGGTTTATACTACAGTGGCAGCTTTTCAGCCATAAAGAAGAATAAAAGGTGGTGACATTTTATTGTACTCTAATAAAGCTTGCCTGAAGATCAGAGGACAGAGCGAGCCACAGAGTTAGCCACAGAGGTCAGGCAGTGGTGGCACACACCTTTAATCCTAGTACTTGGGAGGCAGAAATTGTCTGAATCTCTGTGATTTCAAAGCCACCCTGGGCTACTCGAGATTAATCCAGCTTAAAAGAGAAACAACCAGGCAGTGGTGGCACACACCTTTAATTCCAGCACTTGGGATCACACACCTTTAGTCTTAGTACTTGGGAGTTACATGCCTTTAATCCCAGCACTAGGAAGGTTGAGACAAGAAGTGATATGGCCAGGCAGAAAAAGGAATATAAGGTGGGGGGAGACAGGAATTGGGTCCTTTTGGCTGAGGTGTCTGAGGATTCATAAAGACAGATCTTTCCCTTTTGGCTGAAGAGTTGGCAAAGTGAGAAGTGGCTGTGGCTTGTTTCCTCTGATCTTTCAGCATTTACCCCAATATCTGGCTCCAGATTTTTATTAAAAGACCATTTAGGATTCGTGCAACAATAAAGTTTTGTTATTTGAAGGAAAATGAATGTAACTTGGGATTGTCACATTAAACAAATTAAGTCATTTCTGGTTCTTAGACTTCATACAGATGTATAAAATCTAGGTGTACAGATGACTTGAATTCAGAATGAGGCTGTGATACAGCAGAGACTAAGGGGAGGTGCAGTCAAGACAGGGGAGGGCAGCAGTGGGGGCAAAGACTTCAAAGAATATCCACAATACTTGCATGAAGACAGCCTTCTGCGACCCAGTAAAATACAGAGAAATAACAAAGGGCTCCAAGCTCTGTAGGTCCTTTGGACTTTCCTCCTGACCTCTGCCGGTTTCATCTCTAGGCTTTGTGTGACTTGGGTAAATGCCTCCTCTGGGCCCACTTTTTCTATCTGCAGAATGAGTACATTGAACCACATGATATTTTGAAATTATATTTAGATGCAATATTGAAATCCTGCATAGTTCATTAAATACTATTTATTGGGGATTGTCCACCAAACACTGTGTTTGGTTTGGGGAATTATCATTTTCAATTCTCATGTCCTTGAACATCACAGTCCACACTACAGAAAGAGAGCAGGAGTGAGAACAGAAAATAACCCAGAAGGGAGATGAGAGAAAAAAAGCTATAGTGTTTTAGAAACAAAGAAAGAAATGCAGCTTTTAAGGCAGGACATGAGTTTAAAGGATGGACATACTTCAGGAGAGAGGTGATAAAAGTATGCATACAATTTAACATAAGCTTCCATGGTGGCTGAGAGAGGAGCTGTTGTTATTCACTTAGCTACCAAAATTAAGAGGGAAACAAACAATGTAATAAGGGAAGCCAACATCTCAATTCAGGGCAAGACCAATTGATAGCCACCTGCAAGAACCAGCAGCATCAGACCCTTGTGAGCTCAATTCATCCTCCTTGTGACCAGAATCCTGGGTCTGGTCATTATGGTGGCAAGTAAGTTAGAGTTGTGGCATGTGTCACTTATGGTTTTCCCATTATTCAAACCTTTTACATGTTAAGACTCCCTCATTGTGTGATCCTTAGCATTCCAATGTGAAATATACACTTGCCAGTTGCTAAAGTGACTTAGGCTCTGCCAGGCAGACTAAGGAAACCATTTTGGAACATTAATTCTGTGAGGAAAGAGCCAGGGCACACAGCTGTCCTCTTGGTATCCCTGCAGGACTGTGGAAGCAATGGGGGTCTGGGCTGGGTATAAGAAAGACAGTTTTCTAGCCACAGTGGGGTGCTATGCTGTAGCTGGAGGCCTTTTCTCCAGCCCCTGACAAATCCTGTTATTCCGACAGCCCATTTACAAAATAAACATACAGATGTTTATATTATTTAAACTGCTTGGCCATTAGCTCAGGCCTACCATTGTCTAGCTCTTACTCTTATATTTAGCCCATTTCTATTAATCTATACTTTGCCACCTGGCTCATGGCTTACCAGTACCTTACATCTTTCTTGTCATGGCGGCAGCTGGCAATGTTTCTCCCTCAACCTTCCTGTTCCCCAAATTCTTTTCTCTGTTTGTCCCACCTATACTTCTTGCCTGGCTACTGGCCAATCAGAATTTTATTTACACACAGCGATATCCACAGCACTTCCCCTTTTCTTTTTTTTTTTAAGGAAGGTTTTAACTTTTACATAGTAAAATTACAGATAACAGAACAATTATCAAGCAAGAATTACAGTTACAATATTAAGGAAGATATCCTATCTTATATTTGCGAGTCTAAGATTTTATATCTAACATTTTTTATCATAACTGAGGAAATTATCACTATTTACTCTTCAACTACATCAAAGACCTCAGAAGGATATAATATTACCTGAGAACCGGGAGAAGGATGCAAGCAACTTTCGGGAGACTTGCAGGGTAACAGAGACAGCTGGCAGCCTGGACAGTCACCTAATGATCCTTTGTAAAGTTGGGGCATTTGTCTCCAGCCCACAGGACTAGAGTCTTTTGGTCATATTTTTTTCAGTGTCCTGTAGAATGTCTGGCAGTTTCCTCTGCAAAGCAGGAAACTGAAGGACCATTTTGTCAAGCAAAGTTCAGTGGTCACCTTTTTATGGGTCTTGCATGTTTAGTCAATACATTTTTTAAGCAGTCCAGGCAAGAACAGTTTCCTACCCAAATCTCTATTTTTGTTAAGAAGAAGATAAACTCCATAATGGAGTGTCTTCGATGCCCATCCTCCTCTCTGAAGTAAGTCAGTGCTGCCAGGAGTAGACATGTCTCACTGTCCAGAAAGTCTGAATTTTAAAAAAAAATTTTTAAATGCCATATTCTGTAGGTCTTTGAAGTATTTGAAGATTACCTATCTATTTGAAATATATCTATGTATACGTAGAAGACTTAACTAACATGGCTATGAGTATGATTATCACATATGACTAAATTATTAATCTATTTTTAATTATCCATTACAATTTTAAATGAGCTGTACAAACATAATACCTTAAATAAAAGTAGAAATATACACACAGCATAACAAAATTAACTTTAAGTTTGTATCAATAGACTAAAATCTATACCAATATAAAACATTTTAAACAAGTTGTTCTTTAGAAGTAAGTTCATTAATCTACCCTTTCATCCTATTATATCTATATCATATTCCCTTTTCTTCTTTAGAAAGAGATCACATTTATAATCAACCTGATTTAAATAAAAATACTGGTTTTTCTCTGTCCCACATCAGAGGGCTCTTCTGATTTGGGACACAAGAATCTCTCTTGATAATTTTGGGAAATTGGGCGTAGTTTCTCTTACTACTTCCTGCTGGAGGGGGGCACTGTATCTTATGGGGACACAAAGAAAATTTTAGGATTATGGAGTAGTCTGTGAGGGTATATCTTTTGAACCAGTTGCCTTGAAACCATTTTGGACATTGGATCATCTGGGCCATGTTGTCATTGGAGATCTTTCAGGGGGTCTTGGCTGGTCAAGCCTGATGTATCTTAATCTGGAACAAATCCATAGCCTCTTGCTTTCTGTGGAAACAAAAGAAGAGACTCTTTTCCAAAGCAACATATCCTTATATCCAAATTTTGAAGTCAAGGTACCTTTAAAATTTACATGTTTGTGTAACTCAACAGCTTTTAAGATCAAATCTTTTTCTGCAGTTAAAAATCCCAAAGACAATACAAACCAGATTCTCTGTGATAGGACTGCTTCTGATAGTTGATGATACACATGGCTCCAGACCCAGAACTGGCGGTAAACTGTACCACCGCAACTTTGGAAACTAAGGTGGGCGGAGCCAGCAGCCATTTAGTTTCCAAAGTGGTAGTTGTACAGTTTACTGACAGCTCTGGGTCTGGAGCCATGTGTACAATCAACTATCAGAAGCAGTTCTATCAAAGCAGTACATAGCCCAGAAACCTTTTTTTTTTTTTTTTTTTTTTTTTTTTTTTTGCCTTAACTAGCAAAGGCTAAATCCAACATGCAGCAGAGTAAAGTGCTGCTTGTAGACTCCTCATTCCTGCCACACTGCAGGTCAGACGCACACCCCAGGAACCCGCCATAGTAGCTCAAACCATCAGGCTGCTGCTAACTTGAGAGAGACAACTAGGAAGCTGTTTTTAGCTCTGTTTTAGAATCTTTTTTCTCAGGTTTTAGGTGGAAACTCTTGCCAACATGTTGGGTGCCATTTGTAGCTGGAGACCTCTCCAGCCCCCGACAAGCCCTGTTATTCTGATAGCCCGTTTATAAAATAAACATACAGACGTTTATATTATTTAAACTGCTTGGCCATTAGCTCAGGCATACTATTGTCTAGATTTTACTCTTATATTTAGCCCATTTCTATTAATCTATACTTTGCCACCTGGCTCATGGCTTACCAGTACCTTACATCTTTCTTGTCATGGCAGGGGCTGGCAGTGTCTCTCCCTCCACCTTCCTGTTTCCCGGATTCTCTTCTCTGTTTGTCCCACGTACACTTCTTGCCTGGCTACTGGCCAATCAGAATTTTATTTACACACAGCAATATCCACAGCACTATGCTGTCTGATGTTAAAAAGGTTTTCTTACATTTGAACCTATTTTTCATGGTCATTTTAACAATCCTGTAAAGTAAACCAATACCGAGCACTATGCTTACCCCTGGTAACTGCCATGAGCAAATTCTATAGTTTGCAACCAAGAACACTTTCAGAAGCAGTTAGTAAACCTGCATTCAATTTCCACATACATAGATGAATATGTATTTATATTTATATAAATTCACATACATATATGCTTATATGTATATTCATATATGCATATATTCATATAAATATAATCATACGTGTTTATATATGCTTATTTATGTGTATATATATATATATATATATATATATATATATATATATATATATATATATATATATATATACACATATAAATTATAATCACAGAATAGTTTAAGAAATGAGAAAAATAACCTCTGAGTTGTGGTGTTAATACATTCTCTTTTATTACAAGTAGGATTTTTCAAAAGGAAATGTAATTGATTTTATTAGCAACATCTTTGATATATTCTCCCAAATTCCAAAACCAAAGTGCATGGCCTCACATGAATGTGTAGCAGCTAGTGTCAGTAAGCCTTGACAATGGCCTCCGACTGTTCCATATTAATTTAGAATGTGACAGTGAAGTCATGTGCCAATAGCTCTGTGACCAGAGTCTCTGACCCTCCACAGACTCTCCACCTGCCCTCTGCTGGCTATAGCCTCCTTAGACTCTTTCTTTAGGTTCTTCCTTCCTCTCTCCCTCTTTTTTCACTCTTTCCTTCTCTTTCTTTGCTTTAGAGTGTGAACTGTTTACTCAGTGTGTTAGTTAACTTTGCCACTGCTATGAGCACATAGTGAAGGGGATAAGGGTTTATCAGTTGACAGTTTAAGGGTATGCACATGCTGCTGGAGGGGTCATGGCAACAGGAACTGGCCAGGGAGCAGGAGGTAGGGCCAGGCTATCTCAAACCTCAAATCTAGCCCTAGTGATCCACTTTTTTTTCCCATAGTGCTCTACCCTCTAAGTGTTCTACAGCCTTCCACAATAGCACCTTCAGCTGGTGTCCAAGTCTCCAAACCTATGCACCACCAGAGGCTCTTGCTCTCTCAAAGCACAATATTTATAACCCTGAATAATCATCATCATGTCACCATCTTAATAAAAATCAATGTAACTACCATAGTGTATGAAATACTACCTTGAAGATAGAGAATGTCATTGTCACCAAGCCAACAGAATCATGAATATTTCATTTCACTGAATGTGGCTTTTCACTTGCCTGCTATATTTCATAGAAACCACATTATTTAATTGATGAGCAAAGCATTTGCCTTCAGTTTTGGAAGAACAAAGTCGAGAATATGCAGATCGTATTAAGAGTGAAAATTTTTCACCCTGGTCTTCTTCCCCTGTGTTGGCCTCGTTATGGCCGGAATGGGACGAGTGAAGTGGAAAGGAACTCTGCTGTGAAGAAAGCGGGCTGTACACATCGGCAAACTGCTGGGCATCAGTTGCTGGATTTATAACCTTAGAGAAGCTTGAGATCCAGTGTGCTTTATACGCTTTTTCCTAGTTCTTTGATGAGAGTCATGCTTAGAAGGATTAGCAATGGGTGATCTCACTTTGGCAAGTGCAATTTCAAGCATTTAACGCAGGTAGATTCCTGTAACACCACAGTGAACCTGGCTAGGCAGACATGGTCACTGTTACATTCGAGCTGAAGAATGCGAAGTCCCAAGTGACTTCATTCTGACCCAGGTCCTCAATGGTCACTTTGCTTTCCTTGTTTCAGATTAGGTATTAGTACTGGGCAGCTAGACTTCTCAGCTGTTTCAGGCTTGATAATTGACTAGTTGTTTCCCGTTCCCCCCTCTGGGAAAGGAAAGGATTTCAGTGTTTTCTTAAGACTGCTTGAAAAAAAACTATTACATGATACTATTGCACAAAACAAGACAATCTATATTCTGACTGCTTACTGACTTAGTTTCCTAGCCCTGGTAATTTCAGATGACAAGGACTTGTTGGTTGCTATGCAAGATGCTCAGTCTATTTCACAGGGCTTCAGTTCCACAGAGTAACTCATGGGACCACGCTGACCGCAGGAAGGCACCTGCCCTTACTGGAGCAGACAATAGTAGAGTCTCATAGTTACATTACTAATCTGCATGTGACTCACACCCAACTCAAAGGTCACAATGGTCATATGACCTTGCTTAGATGTGGCTGAGATGGATAATTCAAAGTTAAAATGTCTAGTGATCAGAGCAATCTCTGCCAAAGATATGAAGGTCTTTCATAAGTCTATTATTATACATGGACTACACAATGAACAGTTACAATGTCCACTCTCAGCCTGGGCATAATTGGCATTAGCACTATAACCAAGCTGTCATATATTCCTGAACACTGAAAGACAGAAAATAGAGTTTGAAGTACCTGATATTGTGTGTGTGTATGTAAGTGTGTGTGTGGATGGGCGCAGGAGGCTAGAAATCAACCTTGATTGCCATTCCTTGGGTTTTGTCTACCATTGTTTGAAACACACACACATACAAACACATGCACACACATACACTCACATGCACATTATACCTTGTTTGAAATAGGTTCTCTCATTGGCCTAGAACTCACCAATTCATCCACATTGGTTGGCTGGTGAGCACTGGGGATCCATCTGCCTCTACCTCTCCAGTGCTGAGATTATAAGTGTATATGACTGTACCGGCTTTTTATTCACATGGGTTCTGAAGATCTTGAATGCAGGTCCACATGTTTGTGTGGTACCTGTCATACTCTCCTGCAAGTCCCTTAATGTGCTTAATATTTTGATTTTTTGAGGAACTTGTTTATAGATTTTTAACAAAAATAGAAGATGGTGATTATTAAGGCCCATCAGATAAAGCATGGATGTTTTCCAAGTGACAGGACATTTGGAAAAACTTAATATAGTTATTGTTCTTTTGTTTGTTTTTTCTTCCACATGGCACCTCTGATACTTTCCACAAACATTACTAGGGCATCCTTAAAAAAGAACCCGCCTATCTCATTGGATGTCAGCTGTGAATCACCTTCATCCTTTTATGCCTCATCAGCTCATCTATAAGGCATTGCCCTTTATTATGACAGATGTTATGTCATTCTGTGATGGCTGGCCATGGGGAGAAAAAGGTTTAATGTACTGATGTCTAACTTTATTATCTGTGGTACCTATTCATTTTTTAGAAGCATTTCTTGACTTCATGCCAGTTTAAGCATGAAGCTTTATAAAGTAGATGATGACAGGGTTGGGAATTAAAACTCTAAATCAGAACAAGATTGAAAAGACAAATTGCAAGGAGGCTCTAGTCATTTGGCATTACCCCTAGTATGTGAGTACGTGGCACTCACAACATAACAAGGCGTGCCATAAACCTGTGCTTTGTGGAAGGTGGGGTTATTAAGTGTGGTTTAGGATATGGACGAGTTATTAACATTGGTCCATGCTGAGGGAAGGATGCGGTTATGGGTTGAACTGAAATAACCTTCTCTATTCGGGTGCTTGTGTTTGAACTGTATCCCAGACGATAGTGCTGTTGGGGGAGGGGTGTGGGGCTTTACTAGGGAAGTGAAAGCAGGGCTTGGAGTGCTGTAACCCAGTGTTACTTCTGTTCTACAGCCCAGTCCTGAATCTGGCCTCACTCCCACTTTCTTCCTCACCCAACAAGGTGTAAACAAGCCATGCTGCAAGCAGTCATGGATTAAAGCACTCCAGCTTCCGTGATCTCATTGCACAATTGCATTCTGGTCATTTCGGTTATGTAGTTATACTTCCTTGTGACGTAGACATCTTTAATCATTTAAAAGGTAATCCTGACTTGGCCATATTCTTGTTTAACTATATTAAGCAAATTAATTAGCTTTGTGGGGCCCCTGATGCCATTAATTCATGGTCTATAAAACCTCAGACCTAATTGAACTTTTTAATGTTGTGTCTTTACTACCTGATATAAGTGTCTTTTAAATTACAAGAATTTCTTAAGTTAGTGCCTTGTTAAGTAACCACACACACACACACACACACACAAACACATCTATGAAAAATTTCTGAGATTGTAAAATATAAAAACTGAGGTTAAATTATGGATAATCCTAGATCTCCCTCACTACAAATAGTGTAATTGTCATAATTCTAGCTTGCAAAGAACACGAGACCTTAGGGCAGGATTAGGCATCTGAAGGCTTATTAGTAAACACTATTAGCCGAGATATGACAACAAAGAAGCATGATCCAACCTGCAAAACCATGAAAACATACCACTGCATGCTCTGTGGAAAAGCCATGTTCTAGTCTCATTGCTGTTGCTGTGATAAAACACTCTAACAAAAGCAACTTAGAGGCTGACAGGGTTTATTTCAATGTATAAGCCACAGTCCATCACAGGGAGAGTTAGAGCAGGAAGCAGAAACTACAGGGAAATGCTATTACCTGGCTTTCATAGGCTCATGCTCAGCTAGCTTTCTTTTGGACCCCAGGGCACCGGGATGACACTGCCCTCAGTAAACTGGGACTTCTACATTGGTCACAATAAATAGACAATCCTAACAGACATGCCCACAGGCCAATCTGATGGAGGCAATTCTTCAAAAGAGAGTCCCTTCTCACAGGACTCTAGGCTGTGCCAAGTTTATAGTTCAAAATGACTGGGACAGACAATAGACAAGAAGACAGTAACAGGTTTTTGCTGAGGATGCTGAGAAATTGGAAGCCCCATCCATAGCTAGAAGGAATATAAAGTGATACACTAACCTTGATAACAGCTCTAGCTGTGTGTAGTCATTCCATTCCTAGGTTTACTTCCAACAGAAATAAAGCATGTTCCTAAATGTCAATAGCAAAATTATTCACAACAGAAAATGGTGAATTATACCAAAGTCCTCATTAGTTGATATCAGATCTTTAAAACATGTTGTGTCTGTATAATGGAATATCTTTGGACTGTAGCAAGCCATAAAATGCTAATAAGCACCAACCACAGATGGGCTTTGAAAACACTATGTTAAGTGAATGAAGCCACTCACAAAGGGTTATAGATTGAATAAATATGCCCTTTATATAAGATTTCTAGACTAAACAATCTCTTGAAGTCAGAAAGTAGGTTAATAGTTGCCTGAGGTGATGAGAGGAGACATAGCAGAGAGGGACTGACAACTCTCAGAGTCCTGTGGGAGGTAGCTGCCATACTTGTGAAGGTAGATTGTGATGGTGATACAAATTCTTTGTATGTATGTCTGTATGTATGTCTGTATGTATGTCTGTCTGTCTGTATGTATGTATGTATGTATGTACGTATGTATGTATTTATTTATTTATTTATTATGTTAGTTGGTGTTTTTGCATGCATGTGTGTCTGTGGGAAGGTGTCAGAACTCTTGGAGCTGCAGTCACAGACAGTCTTGAGTCACTATGTGGGTCCTGGGAATTGAACCCGGGTCCTCTGGAAGAGCAGCCAGTTCTTGACCACTAAGACATTTCTCCAGCCCATATGACACAAAATTCTATTGAAAGAATAAAGCCAATTGAATTACATTCTTTACATGAGTAAAATGCTGGGTACATAAGTTAGATTCCAATAACTTTGACAAAATTTAAAAGAATCAAAAACTACATAAAAGTAAAGAAAAAACTAATTTGTTGATATATTTAGAGGGATAATGAGTGTCACTATTGCTAATAATGCTGGGTGGTGGTGGTGCATGCCTTTTATCCCAGCACTCGGGAGGCAGAGCCAGGCAGATCTTTGTGAGTTCGAAGCCAGCCTGGTCTACAGAGTGAGATCCAGGAAAGGAACAAAGCTACACAGAGAAACCCTGTCTATAAATCCATCATAATAATTTAGACTCCCATTGTTTTGCTTTAGGATTGTTTGTCTTAGGATGTCAATTGAGTATTACAAAGTAAATAGAGTGGAAACTACCAAGCATTTAACCTCCCTTTCCTATTTAAGGAGCATCAGAAGAAGCTACTAATAAAATGAAAATTTCTCTCTGAAATTATATCAGCTAAGACTAGGAGAATAAGCTGTGGAAGTATGATAGTATGTTAAAGATCCAGAAGAAAGCATATGTAGGTAATGGTTACCAGTGACCACAAATACATGTGAGAAAGGTCTCACTATTAAGGGTCTTCTGATAGAGCTACACAATGTCATGCACAAAATTTTAAATTTCTTCTACAGTACGGGAAAATGTGCTCAAAGATGTCATAGAAAAACAAACAGCAAAACACTGAAGGTGGAGATTTTATCAGATATCTGCTGATGTTCTGATTGACAGCAAGTACTAAGTGGACATTTTATGAGATCAGTCAACTAATATTAGTCTTTGGGCATGATGGACAAGGCTCCTTCTCTTTCAGAGATACATGTTGAACTATATGATGTTTAGAATTTGCTTTCAAAATAGGTAGGGGTGGGAGGTGTTCAGTGGAAGTGGGAATAACGGAACTCTCCTGGTTTGATCATGGCTACTGGACAGTACTGTGCTTATGGGAATGAATTAAACTGTGTTCTCTAGTTTTAAATATTCTTTCCAAATTCAGAGATCCACAGCCAAGCACTGGGCTGAGCTCCAGGAGTCCCGGCTGAAGAAAGGGAGGAAGGATTGTATGAACCAGGGGGTCAATGTCACAATAGGGGAACCAACAGAGGCAGCTGACCTGAGCTCATGGGAGCTCATGGACTCTGGACCAATAGTTAGGGAGCCTGCATGGGAATGATCTAGGCTGCATGGGACTGGCCTGCATGTGTGTGACAGGTACCTAGCAGTGAGATCAAGACCTGTCCCTGGTGCTTAGCTGGCTTTTAGGAACCTGTTCTCCATGCTGGATTACCTAGTCCAGCCTTGATATAGGGGGAGGAGCTCAGCCCTGCCTCAACTAGATATTCCATGCTTTGTTCAAGCCCATGGGAGGCCTGACCCTTTCTGAATGGAGATGGAGGAGTGGATGGGAATGGGGTTAGATGGGAGGCTGGCAGGGCAAGGGGAGAGGAGAGAGGAGAAACTGTGGTAGGGATGTAAAATAAATGAAAGAATATTAAATAAATAAATGGCTTTAAATGTCTCTTGATAAAAGTCAGAAACACCTTTACTTGATAACCATCGCTTGCAAAACTGCACACAGCTAAAGTCGTCAGGTACAAAAAGTGAATAGTGAGCATGAGTGAGCAGGAGTGTGTGAAATAAGATATGTTTGTGAATTTTTATCAACTTGACACAAACCAAGTCACCTGGGAAGAGAAAAATTAATCTGGGGATTTGTCTCCATTGCACTGGGCTATGTGTCTATCTTCGGGGGTATGTTCTTGATTAATGACTAATATGGAAGGGCCAAGCCCACCCCACCATAGGCATTTTCCACCATGGGTATATGGTCCTGGGCTGTATTAGAAATGTAGATGAGCAAGCCATAAAGTGCAAGCCAGTAAGCAACATTCTTCTGTGGTCTCTGCCTCAGTTCCTGTCTCTGAGTTCCTGCCTGGCCTTCCCTCAGTGACTGATGAACTGTTATTAGAGACTATAAAACAAATACTTCCTTCCCTTAAATTGTTTCTGGCCAGTGTTTTATAGCAACAGAAAGCAATGAAGGAAAGAAGTAAAATTTAAAAAGAAACTTCAAGGGGACTGATGATCGATACTAGATCCCTCAAGCAATGTGAGCAATCCACCTTACTTCATTTTCTGTCCAATGGGGGTCCTGGGGCTAGAAAGCATGCACACACTCATACACACACACACACACACACACACACACACACACACACACACACCACTTGGAAAGAAAGTTACAGAGGCATATCTGAGAACTCTGCATTCATCTATGGGTCCCCTTCAAAACATCTGTGTCCTGATAAACAAAACAGAAGAAGAATGAAACTAACCAGAGACTATGTGTTCTAACCAGCTGACCTAACCAGTTCCATAGTATATGGGCCCCACTTAGCTCAGCATGGTAACCTCTATCAGTGTAGTGAAGGCTAGTTAGTAGCTGTACAAGTGATCAGTGGGATTCAATTATTCTGTAAGGGTTGTTCTGATGATAATAAAAAAATACTAATTATGAGCTTCAGAGTCTCCTAAATTAACTCATTATGGTAAACCAGATTGAAAATGAAGACAGACAACCTTGCCAATTATCTGGAGCAATTTCAATTCCCTTCCATGTGGAGGAGACACTGTGTGTTACCTTCTGAGGCTCCTTCTGTAATTAGGAATGTATTTCTAGGTAGGTAAAATCATCTCAGCTGAGATGGTGATGAGGGTTTATTTTAAGCCCTCTGCTCAGTCACAACCAGTGGAATTAATTATCACTCACTGATGTTCTACACAGTTTTTTCTCAGATTACTAACCTTGATTTACTTCATTGTTTTATCATACACAGGTAAAATCCAAAATTGCAAGCTTATTTCCAGGATACAAGACTACTATATATACTAATTTGTACTGTGATAAATTGTAAGACATTCTCTTTAGTTTTTCATGAGATAGTGAATTGCCGTGAAAATTTCCTATCTCCTTTTTTGTATGTATGCATGAGTTCATGTGTTCATGCCCATGCATGTATGTGTATGTCCATGTAAAGGCTGGAGGTCAACATCAAGTATCTTCTTTAATCCATCTTATTCTTTTGAGATATATCTCTCACTGAAACAGCAGTTCAATGAGATTGCTGAGCCAGCGAACCCTAGAAATCCTCCAGTCTCTGTTATAGGTGTGAAGCTCCATGCTACACCTTTCATTATGGGCCCTGGGGGTGTCATCGTGCTTACATGACAAATGCTTTACCCATTGAGCCATCTACCCAGCTTTTCTTCTTTATATTTAAAATTAATCTGAGTGGTCATTATTTGCTTATTGAAAACACTAAGTGAAAATTTAAAAAATTCCATTGAATGATCATCTTAAATTGTAGCTTTTATCTGAAAAACTCATATTAGCAGATGTCTGGAGTTTTGATTTTAAATCCTAATCCCTGTATGTTTTCTATTTCACTGGCTTTTTTTCAGGTAAAAAAAAATCAAGTCAGCTGTGTAGTGTCAAGAAAGACTGGAAAAATACAGCCCACAAATCAAGTTGTCCTGCTTCTGACTTTTGAAGAGCTTGGAACACTTCAAATGTATGGGACTGTGGAAAAACAAGGACAATTTTTTGACGGATGAAAATTATATGCAGTTTATATTTTGCTATGGATAATGTTTGGCTGGAACATGGGGTACACACTGGTACAGGGTTCTCGGTGGCTGCTGGCAAGCTACAGGGAGAGCTGAGTCTTCCCTAAAAAGACACTGTAGCCTCAGCATCTAAGGGGTCTACTGTCTGGCTCTTAACTTTGTTTCTCTCAGAAATAGAGTCAGACCAGAAGAACTATGGCTGATAGGGAGGAAAGGTATAAACTAGAGGGATATCTACACTCCTGGAGACAGCAGGAAAATCAATTAGAGAAGGTGATGTAAAGTGGAAAAATCTTTCTCCTTTCTATCTGTGTGTGTGTGTGTGTGTGTGAGAGAGAGAGAGAGAGAGAGAGAGAGAGAGAGAGAGAGAGAGAGAGAGAGAGAGACAGACAGAGACAGAAACAGAGAGAGACAGGCAGACAGAGACAGAGAGACAGAGAGAGGTGGTGGTAGTGGTGGTGGTGGTATTCATGGTAGTGGTAGTGGTGGTGGCAAAGACTGGGGCTGCCTGGGCCAGGGGAATGTGAGTCAGAATCATTCCACCCTGCTGTAAATCAAGTTCCTGGGTATCATCCCTTGCCTCCTCATGAGGCCTTTAATCCTTGGTGCTTGAGAGAAACTGAAGCAAGAGGATTCTAAGTTCATGGCCAACCTGGGCAACTTAGTGAGATCTTGCTCAAAAATTAAAGGGGGGAAACAAAGGACTGAGGATGCCACTCAATGACAGAGGATTTATCTGGTTCAAGGTCCCAGGTTCAATCCTGGAACTGAAAGAAAGAATGTCACTTAAAACCTAACCGTCTGCTGGAGTGTGGCACTTAGTATTGGAAGAACAAGCAATGAGCATGGCACAAACAAGTATGGAAATATCCAAATGTTAAAACAAGCAGTTAACATTGGATGGGTAACCATCTACCCTGGTTAGCATCAAGTGTTAGGAAGCCACGTGTGCAGTGAAAAGGCTTGTTAAGTGTTTGCTTTGTTGTAGGCAATTGATCTTTTTCCTATAGACTAAAATATAACCTCTACCCAAGGTAAGTTCAGAAATGAAGCAATCCCTGGGGATACAGATTATAGTTTTGTTCAGTCTGGTGACTCTACTTCTCCTAAAATGAGGCACCACTGTGGGGTAGTGATAACATGGTATGAATGAGTATGCATTTGAAAATTTACCAAGAACAACATCCATCTATGGAATTCCTCCATCATCATAATTGTAACCATTGTACTGTGACCCTCAGCATAGAGGAGCTGATGTGCAGCGTGTCCTCTTTCCTGAGCTTGGATGTTCTTGAGTTGTGGTAAACATAGATTGGCCACATGGAACTTCCTGCTGAGAATGTATTAACCTTACTAATGTAATTGACCTAAAAAAGTGAGCACAGTTAAAATGATGAGGCTGCTTGGAACAAGCAGGGAGGATTCTGACATGAGGGACAGGCACTGTTAAATTAACCCAGAGACTCCAGAAAAGAGAGAATAACCTTGTAGTTTCCTTTAGAAGCCACGAGCCTTTAGATGGAGGGAAGAGTTGAATACTTCCTCAATATACCTAACCTACAGCGTCGCCAGCACTGAGGAATCCATAGCTCACCAAACAGAGATTGTTTTCTACAAAACAGACTGATACAAATCCTTAAACTCTGTATCATTCTAAAATGCCAATGGCAAGAATGGTAGCCCAGATAGTTCTTAAGAGTGAGGGCAAAGTGGCCAATCCAGAGGTCTGCATTGGAGGCTAGAAATTCACAAAAGTCAGACATGATCCATTAATTATATGATACAAAGAAGAGATAAAGAAAGGAAAACTATTTGGGTGAAGTAAAAGTTACACAGACAAAAAACCAGATGTAATGGGAAACCATATGAGATGTATTTTTCTCCCAGCCTTGCTGTAATTACAGAGGTTAAGTCCAATAATTTTTTTGCCTTATACTCAGAAGTGAAAAACAATTTCCTTCTGTATCACCATCTTCACTTGGCAGTACACCAGATCTTCTCAGTTTTTATTGGTTCTTTGCCTTTGGTTTAAAAACATAGTCAAGTCTCTCACAAAAGAAATAGGGAAGACATGGGGCTGGTGAGATGGCTCAGAATGTAAAAATGCCTGCCATTAAGGCTGAAGACCCGGGTTTGACCCTTGGTCTACATGGTGGAAAGAGAACCAATTACAATGAGTTGGTCTCTGACCTCCACACACAAGCTGTGGCCTGCACACACACACACACACACACACACACACACACACACGCACACGCACACGCACACGCACGCGCACGCGCACACATGCATGCATGCAAACAAAGAAATAAAATATAATTTAAAAATGAGAAAATGAAAGAGGAATGATTTCCAAACCACTTCCTCCCTATGTTCCCTTAGGCCAACTCTCCTCTTCTTTCTAATATGAATCTGTAACACGCTCAAAGAAACATCTGTAACTCTTCTATCCACTTCCTCAACTTTGAGCCTCTCTGTTTTAACAGAGTGGGTTTTGTTTATTACCCAATGAACACTTAAAATGCAAGGTGCTGGATTTTTACCAGATGCCTTTTGGCATTCAAGGAAAGATTCATGTAACATTTGTTCTTTTAATGATACCATGTATTATAAGAATTGGTAGTCAGCTATTAAACCTACCTTGCATTCTAGAGAAAAATCCTACTCACTCTATGTAATCTATTTTGATCTCTTACTCAATTCAGTTTGCTAGTATTTTGTTGAGTATTTTCGCATCTGTATCTTTACCATTTATTAGTCTGTAGATTTCTTTTTCTGTGATATCTTTAGTCATATATTGATGGAGTAGTTCCACCAAGAACATTAACAAGTTCAGTGATTTGCTAAAAGGAATTGGACAACCCAGAAATGCTGTCATCCTTGTGGGTATGTTTGGTTATTACAAAAGATACAGATTAAAATCTGCAAAGGAAAATGGTATATTCAGTCATGTCAAGGAGAAAATGGAAACTTCCAGACTTTATCTCCCCGGGGAAACACACACTAGCCTTAGTGTGCTTTATAATGATGTGTGATAGTATTTATAGGGTGTTGCCAGCCAGGGAGTTTTGGGATAACAGTGTCTTATTTTTTTTGAGGGTCAGATGTTTAGGCTTGGAGTAACCAAGGGACTGGCTGTATAAATATAGCCTCCAGTCACTCCCCACCTCCAACATAAGTCAAACTGGCAGAAACAGCATGTTCCAAAGGCTCTGACACACAGATCAGACATTCCTCATGCAGCACACCATTGACATCGACTATGTGATTTATCAAGATCAGTCCAATTTTGAATGTGCACAGTTAAAGAATCTGCTCTTGGTGAGTTAACTGCTCACAGTCCAGACACCATTGTCTTATTGGTAACACCATCTCTGTTTAGCTGTGGGGATAGCTCATATTCTTGGGTTTCCTTTAGCATTTCTGAACACTACTATAACATCCTTGATAAATCTCTTCCTTCTGTCTGTCATCTCTATGCTGCTAGCTCCTAACTCACGTATGTTTCTAAATCCTTGTGTATCCACTTCTCATCAGTGTATGGATCCACATGTCAATTCTCACCTTAAATACCTAAAAACCAATGTGTTCTGAAAGAAACTCATCATTCATATTTTCTGCCCAGTATGTCAATGTTTAGGTACTATTTTATTGATGGGCTAAAACACCATAACCAAGGCAGCTTACAGAAGGCAGGGTTTATTTGGGCTTACTGTTATGTAAGGCTAATAGTCCATGGTGGAACAGAGGCAACAGGTAGAGGTCATTGGCAGGTGAGAACTGACATCTTGAACTGCAAGCAGGAAACTGGGGATAGTGCTAGTCTTTAGGTTCCAGTGACATATATTCTCCTACAAAGCCAAACCTCCCAAACTTCCCAAACCTCCCAAATAGTGCTAGTATTCAAATGGTAGAGCCTATGGGGAAGATTCTCATTCAAACAATCAGCCAGTGAATGTGAATGCTATTTGCACCAGAAATCTTTTTTTAAAAATTCTGTATTTTTTTGTTTGCAGTATGTGTGTGTGTGTGTGTGTGTGTGTGTGTGTGTGTGTGTGTGTGTATTATACATGTGGGAATATCATGACATACATGTGGTGGTTAGAGGACAAGTTCCAGGAGTCAGTGGGTTCCAGGGATCGAACTCTGGTCTTTAGGCTTGTACAACAAGCATCCTGCCCTCCTTCCAACCCATTCTTGTCCTCACCCTGAAGTCAAATGTGACCTTTACTTAGCACATCGGTTTTGTCCTCTGACCCTGATGGAGGTATATTATGCATTCAATCTCACCCCCACCTTCTAGTCACAGACATCACAGTCCTGTGAGAAGACTGACAGCTGCTAGCAATCTTTGCTTTCACTTTGGTCTCAGAAAACTTAGTCACCAATAAATGCATAGACAGTAATTTTTGTAAGAAGCAGGTCTAAGACTTCCTCAGTATCCCCTCTGCCTTGCCCAACAGCTTTCCAGTGATCTCTTGATTCTTCAGGGTGGAATCCATCAACACAGCACAATGTGTTACAGCTGGGGTGTAGTTTATAACTCCATCTGATTTGTCTGCACATTCTGGACTCAATGCTCTTGATAATAGAGAGGATGTCTGTGATCACTTTATTGGAGTTTTTCACATAGAACCTCTCCCTCTGTAGAACCAGACTTGACCCATAGGCACCCCAGTGATGCCAGTGGTTCCCTCTGCTGTTCTGGATCTTTCTAAGCAGCTTCTGGGGGAGCTTCCCTTGACACAAAACCCGATGGTGAATTTGTACCCACCTCCTTTCTCACCAAAGCACTGCTCAGCTCCTGTGTGTATTTTATCAAGCTTTACCAGCATCCTTCATTTGAATGGTAGCTACATGGTCTTCATCTGCATTGCCTCAAACATTGCAGAATACTCTGGGAAAGTCTTGGGTGATCCACAAATATTTACCGTGTAACTCTTTTTTGTTTTGCTTAGCTTTATTTTTAATTCAAGCAAGTTGTATATGATCTTTTAAGTAAATAGTTTTTCACACATGGCCAGGCTTGGAGAAAGTCACAGAGTAATTGACTATAAAAAATACAGGGTTTGTACTAGGCATTTCCCTCACTACACTAAATGTGTTGAAAGGGCCCATGGCAATGTGTGTTGTGACCCAATATAACCTTGCATGCTCCTTTTCTTCCTCAAATATATCATTCCTGTGTCCTATGCATAAGAGACATTCTATAAATGCCACTTTAATTGAATTTAATTGTTTGAATTTTATATCTATCCAATCATATGCTTTGGCATGTCCTTTGAAAATTTAGCCTGAATCACTGACAATAAAGGTGACTTTAGCCCTGGACTCAGATTTCAATATTCATAGATGGAATACCAGATATGGAAACATAGTTCAGACAGGATGTGTTTTAGGTCAGAACAAGGTACAATACATTAAATTTTTCAGTTGCTGCTGGAGACCCTCCTGAGTGGAAGGAAATTTGGAGCCTTGGATAGTACCCAGAAGGTAGGTACTACAAGGGAGGTAGATCAGACACTGACGCCGGGACACACAATTGAAAGGGCACCAAGGACTTGGCATTACAGATGAATAGTCTGTAATGCAGCCATTTTCAAAATCCATTTCCTGATTAGTCATCCATACAAATTTTAAAGAAGTATGTTGCTGCTTAAATACCCAGAATTGTTGTATAATTTTAATGTATCTTTAGAGTCACCTGTGATAGTTTCCTGGACCTCTGTGGCCAGTGCATCCTCCTCTGTGTGGGCTTCTGTGAAATTAACAGGTACAGGAACAAATTAGACAGAGGAGGGCACTGCCCTCCTTCCCTTTTCATGTGGTTGTGCTGAATTAGTTGGGGTTCCCTAGAGGAGCAGAACTGACTGAAGGTGTGTATATGTATTATGAAAGGGCACTTACAAATGGCTTACTGTCATAGGGATTGGGTAGCCCAACAATGGCTGTGTATGCTCTGGAGAGGCTGAGACTCCTGTAGCAATGCAGTTCCTGCACCTGTATGTTTCAAAGGGCCTAATCTGATACTAAAGACTTTGAAGATTTCTGGAGAACTACTGGTACTGGTCTCCAGTTCATGTTGGAAGTAAAGAAACAAGCCTGATATTGGTGAGGGATGTGTATTTCCCTAAGATACAGTGTTTATTCCTAAAGTAACTGCCCTTGGAAATATCCATCAGATATCCTTCTATAAGAAGCCAAAGTCAGCCAATCTGCCTGCGAGTCATGGGTCAGAATCCAGCTGAAGGACAGGACATAGATGCGGTGACAGAGGTGACAAGGAATTAGGAGTCTATCTGACAGTTAGCTTCATCCATAGTTTTGTTGGTTAGTTTTTTTTTTAATCAACTTGACATAAGGTAGAGTCACCTTGGAAGAGGGAACCTCAACTAAGAAGATGCTGCCACCAGACTGGCCTGTAGGAAAGCCTGTGAGGTATTTACTTGATTGATGATTGATGTGGGAGGGCTCAGCTTACTGTAGGTGTGCTACTCCTGGGCAGGTGGTCCTGGGTTCTATAAGAAAGCAGACTGATCAAGCCATGAGGGGCAAGTCAGTAAGCAGCATCCTCCATGGCCTCTGCTTCAGTTCCTGCCTCCAGGTTCCTACCTTGAGTTCCTGCCCTAGCTTCCCTACATGATCGACTGTAAGCTGTAAAAAAAAAAAAAAAAAAAAAAAGCCTTTCTTCCACTAAGATGTTTTTGTTCAATGTTTTATCACAGCAACAGAGAAGCAAACAAATACAAGCTATACACCCTAAATCAGTTGCCAGTAACTACCAAGTTTTATGAAAGCAAAGAAAAGGGATGATGAGTTTTTGTTTGCTTGTTTGTTGTTGTTGTTCATTTCATGCTGCCCAGGGCAACCTCACTCTATGACAGACATCAATGACCATATACTCTGTGTTTGGCTCATAGAGAGACTAGTTGTTTAGATTTTACAATTTCAAATCACTTACGTTTTAGATGTTGCTCTTAAAGTGTATGTAACATCCATGTATCAACACAAATTACAGCATATGTTGTTTCCTGTTCTTTGAGTTCTCTGTGCTAGCCAGTCCACTTTTCTCTGACATACCAAGACATGCCCATTGTCTTAGATGTTTACTTACTATTGTACTTGTGCTGTGGCTGAATGACCTTCCTCAGTAATATATACAATATCTTTACATATTTTAAATTCTATTTATGGCAGCATCTGTACATATTCTTCCCCAGCTTGCCTCTGTGCCTCTCTTGACCTTGTGAGCGGTATACACTTCTTCTGGTTCACTGATTGTTAACACTCACATACTTCCATTACCTGGCAAGCCCAACTTACTTTTCCATTTTCCATTCATGGGATTTCAATTTATATATTTCCTAGTAGGCCAATATTGCTTTATTTTTGGATACATTTTCTTATCCAGGGTAAAGACTTATAAGTCAATTTCATGGTGATGTAAATTTGCAGCATTGGATTTATCAGTGTTGTTAAACTAACCTCCAAACTAGTTGACTCTTCATGCTTAGTGATAGAGTCCAGGAATCCTGTATAGTATTAATGTTTATACACAGAATTCAGAACTTTCTAAAGAAATTTGCCTTGCATAGGATATAATATAGCATTTCATTTTCTATTTGCACATCCCCTCTTCTAATTACAATGAGTTTAAGATACTTTTTGTTCACTACAAAGGTTTGAAGATAGGGTGATGTGCATGCTAAGCAAATGTTTGATCCTGGGAGACAACCCCCAGCCCTCATATAATTTTCATTTTGAAACAAGTTCTCCAGGTTGCTCTTGGTTTCACTAAGTAGCCCCAAGAGGCCTTGAACTGGTAACTCCCCAGGTTTGGCTCCCAAGAGCTGAGATTGAAGACTAGTCCCATCATGCTTCATCTAAACAATCATTTAAAGTCTAATATTCATTTATGTTTTCACATCTAAATTTCCTGCATGCAGCTCTTAGCCATTTCCTTCATATTGTTTTATTTTTCTAATCTTTTTGGAGGACATGCTAATATATTTTTACAATCTCTAGCCTATATTTAAATCTTTAATGAATTTATTTGGATATTTTTCATCTAATCCAAGTTTATGTTAATTTGTTCTTATTTTTTTATTCTTTGGGAATTTCATGTTTGCATATATTAAAATATGATCATATGCACAATTCATTTCCAGTTCCAACTCCCCATATCCCCTAAAGACCTCTTCTTCTTTCCTTAAAAAGCAAAACAAAACAAAACAAAACCTCTGGCATGATTGGACACTGGATGGCCTGGAAATTGAACCCAAGTCCTCTGAAACATCAGCCAGTGCTCTTAACCATTGAGACATCTCTTTCCTCTGACCTCTCCTTCTTAACTGCATATCCTATCCCTCCTTTGTCTCTCTCTGTTTCTGTCTCTGTCTCTCTTTGTCTCTATCTCTCTGACCATTTATCTCTCTGCCTCTGACCCTCTGACTCTTTGTCTCTTTGTCTCTGACTCTCTGAATCTTTCTTTCTCTCTCTCCTGTGATAATTCATGATGTCCAGTTAGCATTGCTCATATGAGCATGGGTATAGTTCCCTATATGAGGCCCCTACCAGTGATCACCCACTCAAAGAAGACAGAGTCTCACATCCTCAGAAGCTGTCACTTGCCAATGGCTCCAGTGTAGTTAGAGTTTTCCTGCCTGGCCCAGTCAGGGCAAATCTCTCTTACCCGCCAGTCCCACAGTCGCTCAGACCCAACCAAGAAAGCACACAGAAACTTACATTGTTTACAAACTGTATGGCTGTGGCAGGCTTCTTGTTATCTACTTTTTCTATCTTAAATGAACCCATTTCTGCTTATATATACTTTGCCACATGGCAAGACCTCAGAAGGATATAATATTACCTGAGAACTGGGAAAAAGATGCAAGCAACTTTTGGGAGTCTTGCAGGGTAGACAGAGACAGCTGGCAGCCTGAACAGTCACCTAATGTTCCTTTGTAATGTTGGGACATTTGTCTTCAGCCCACAGGGCTAGAGTCTCTCGGTCACTTCTCTCAGTGTCCTGTAGAATGTCTGGCAGGTCTTTGGTGTGGTTGAAGACTAGATAGTCATAATTTCCTCAGTTATGACAAAAGATAAGTTAGATATAAAACCTTAGACTCACAAATATAAGATAGATAGGATATCTTCTTTAATATTGTAACTGTAATTCTTGCTTGATAATTGTTTTGTTATATGTAATTGTACTATGTAAAAGTTAAAACCTTCCTTTAAAAAAAAAAAAAAAGAAAAGGGGAAGTGCTGTGGATATCACTCTGTGTAAATAAAGTTCTGATTGGCCAGTGGCCAGGCAGTAAGTATAGGTGGGACAAGAGAGAAGAGAATGCTGGGAAGTAGAAGGCTGGAGGGAGACACCGCCAGCCGCCGCCATGAAAAGCAACATGTAAAGACACTGGTAAGCCACAAGCCATGTGGCAAAGTATAGACTAACAGAAATGGGTTAATTTAAGAGAGAAGAAGTAGATAACAAGCAGCCTGCCACGGCCATACAGTTTCTAAACAATGTAAGTCTCTGTGTGCTTTCTTAGTTGGGTCTGAGCGACTGTGGGACTGGCGGGTAAGAGAGATTTGTCCTGACTGGGCCAGGAAGGAAAACTCTAGCTACACTTCAGAGTATGGTGTAGACCTGGACATCCCCTACCCATCTGTATGGAACTCTGGGCTGGTTTGATCTTGTGCAGGTAAACTGTTATAAGAAGCCAAAGTCAGCCAGTCTGCCTAAGAGTCATGGACCAGAATTCAGTTTAGGACAGGATCTAGATGGAGTTGTAAAGGTATTAGGAGTCTATCTGACTGTGAGGAGCATGTTATTCTTTCTAGAGCTTTTGGCTACAGTGAAGTATATTACCTGTTTTCAGTTGAAGTGTCTTTTGATTAACAGTATACTTTTACTTTTTGTGTAAAGTTCACAAAGTATAATTTTATTGCATTTAACTTCAAAATTTTTCCTCTATCTGCATATCATATTTTCCTCTAACATGTTTTGTGTCATTTCTGTATGTCAGTTAAATTTTGTTTCTTTTCTAAATGCTAATTGTCAGCATTAATCTTTCTTATTAATCTTGATTATATCCAGGGAAACCTAAGAAGTTAGTCAATCCCACCTCAAGATATGCCTGTGAGGTCTTTTTTAAAGATTCAGGTGATGAACTCTCTGACGTAATAAATAGCTTCATCCACTGATAAATTCTCAATTTGCACAGACTAATGGGAGATGGTGGATCTATGGAATGGGAAGCCTAATTGCAGGAAGAAGCTCACAAGTCATCATGCTGGTGGTGACTTGGGGCTCTCTGTTCCCCAGGTCCCTTCTTGCTTCTGCTCAGCTCTGCTTCCTGAGAACCATGATATGAACATTCTCTCAACTATGATGGACAAAGACCCTCTGAAATCATGGATCAACTGAATCTTTTGTTTGATGTTGTGTCATTACAGATTAGCTGACTATCACAGTAACCAATGCCGAAGACTATTCATACCAAGCATCTTTCAGTGGGCAGTCCCCATCTCATACATCCTTCCTCTATCCCCAAGGCTGTGCTGCATTTTCTTAGTTCTCATAGGAGAGTGGGATGGCATTTTGTCTTTTTGTAACCCTGGATTATTTGGTTATTTGGGTCATTGTCCTTCTATACTAGTATCACCATTAGCTTTTGAAATGGAAACAAGCAAGCAACCCAAACTCTCTTGAGATTCTTTTTTATTTCCTTCAGGTTTGATTAATGAGACAGCTAATAGCTTTATGTAATAATTCTTCTTACCCTTAGACATGGTATGCCCTTCCATTTATTTAAACAATGTACCTAATCTGTGTTATTTTGTATTTTAATATTTTACCAAAAAATAACTTGCAATTTTTGTCATAAATGCTCTCTGATACTCATAAATTTGTTTGCTATTTTACGTGGTGCATTTAAAGTGTTATATTTGCCAAATGGTGCTCTATAGGATTTTTAATGTTTATATGTGCTTCTCTGTGAGTGTATGCTTTGTGCATGCAGGTGTCTAAGGAGGCCAGAGGAGGGAGGTGGAGTCCCTGGAGCTGGAATTACAGGCTGTTTTGAGTCACTTGTCATGGGTTCTCCAAATAGAACTCAATTTCACTAATAGGCAGCAAGCACTCTTAACTTCTGAGCCATTTCTCCAAGTCTTCCATAGGACTTTAAAAATAAAGTCTTATATATAACAACCTTGTCAAACATAGAAGTGTGTGTGTGTGTGTGTGTGTGTGTGTGTGTGTGTGTGTGTATGCACGCACGCACGGGCACGCTATGATCCATGCCCCTTCCCTTGTTATTCCCCGATCTTTATTGTGATCAGAATGATGGGGAAAATCAGCCTTGGAAGAAGATTCTAACATCATAATGCAGGAGATGGGTGCAGAGGTCTTCCTTCTGACAGAATCATTCTGTGATTTTGAAGGAACTATAATTTCTCTGAATATTAATGTCCAGTTATCATTACTTATGGATGATCAGTAGTACCTACCCTTTGCTCTCTTGGAGGAAAGAAGCTAATGGACATAAATTGTGTGACAGTTAATTACTTGATAAACACTCTGTGACAGACACTTGGCTCTTATCTCCATCACACATCCCATCAGATTTGCGATGCAAACATTGTGAAGGATTGTAAAAGGCAGGCAGGGTCAGGAGAAGTTAGTGTCTTCTGAATTTGGGCTAGAGCATTTCAGTTCTGACACCATTGAGAATGTTTGATTCTTCATAGGATGTAAGTGGAAGATTCCATGCATTGGAAATGGTAAGTGGCACTCAGACAATCTACTGACCAAGTGATTAAAGTAGTATGCACAAAATATCATTAGAGTTTTAGTGTCTTCAGGGAACAGAATCCCTTTTAGTTAAGGATCCCTGGCCTGGATGAAAGGGTGCATCTTGTCTTTCTACGATGGTCGTCTCATAAGTTCTGTACACTCCTCAAGCTGCACACATTTAATTTTCTTCTGATTCTCTCATATTCTTCATCCAGTATTGTTCCTGCATCTGCAAAGCCTGAATATTAGTAGGTCAGTGGTGTTTTGGTATAAGCCAGGGACCTCAAAAATCTGGCCCCTAGAGAATGTCTGACCTAATGCTTAAATCCACATTAGCCTTCATTCCCTGTGGGAGGGAGTGTCTGGCTTCCTTCTGAGCTGGCTGTCTGGCAGGTGGTCTTTCTGCTTTTCCTTAACCTGGTGCAGCTCCCTCCTGTGCTCCAGTGGACAGCCTGCTGGGCTTCCTAAACATAGCAACCTCTCTGGTAGAGGGATGGAGTCTTTCAAAGTATAGAACCTGGGATACTTTTAATAAAACCTTCAACACAGCACATCTGATTGTGCTTTGGGATGAATAATGAGAAGTCCAAGGAAATGGCTTCTGAATGTTTAAAGGAGCAATTAAAAATAATGAGTATTGAGAAGAAAGCATTATTCTCAAAGAAGGGATGTGAGGACCAGAACACTGCTGCATGTGCTTGGGGTGTGTTGGGCCACTTTTAACAGGCATAAAGTATGAAAGGGCTTTACTTTCATGAGAAGTATGTGTTGTATACGGGAGCCTGAGATGAGCGCTGTCTGTCCTGGCTAGGGTTATTGTTGTTTGTTTAGTGATGAAGCCCAATTGGTGAGTAGTAATTGATGAATGTTTATCTCATATCAAAAGAGCTCCCTCTTGCCTCTTCTCCATCGTGATTGGTCTCTACCAGGTACATCCAAGCTTATCTGCCTCTGGTGCTGAGTGGCATTGCCATAGCATTTCTTCACTGATAACACCTTTAGGAAGGCCAGCACTGATTGGAAAGGCTCTTGTAACAAAGGTCCCTCTGCTCTAGGCTGCTTTTTTGTTCTGTGACACATTTTCAGGCTTATTGGGGTCTGTCTCTTGTCTACACTCCTGGATCCCCCTACTTTTATTCAGATGTTTCTCTGTGCTAGACTAGGCCAGTGAAGGTCTACTTTCTACCAGGAACACTTTGAAGGTAAGTCCTTCTGGCCTTGTCCATTTGGTGAAAGTCCAGAGTGAGCTCTCCTAAATAAGGTGAGGATGAAGGGAAAGGGAATGCTAACTGATTTATTGCTAGTGGGAGTATAGCCTGGTACAGCATTATACAGAGGAAATCACTAAGAAGGTTCCTCAAGCAGCTAGGAATAGGTTTACCTCAAGAGCCAGCTATATATCCTTTGGGCATATACCCAAAGGACTCTACCTCCTACAACAGAGACACTTACTCAACCATGTTCATTGCTGCTTTCTTCATAATAGCTGTGAATTGGAAACAACCTACATTTTGCCAATGACTGAAAGGACAAAAAAATGTGGTACAATTACACAATGGAATATTACCCAGCTTTTAAAAAATTATGAAATTCTCAGGTAAATGGATGGAGCTGGAAACAACCATCTCTCCCGAATGAGGCAACCCAGACCCAGAAAGAGAAACTTGGCATGTTTTTGCGTACATGTGAATGTTAGCTTTTAAGCCTTAGATATTTGTGTTTCAACCTGAATGGCCACAGAGGTGAAAGGTTAGGTACTAATAAGGGCCATGTATGGAGGAGGGGATCTTCCAAGGAAGGGGAAATAGAGTACAGTGTTAAACATTGATGAGATTTTCTTGTGACTTTTTACATATGTTTTCACATCTGTGGTTCTGGAGTGGGTACTTTGTAGATGATGTCACCATGCTGCAATGTCAAAAGGTTAGACAGGCCTGGCTCAAAGAGATAATGATGTCAAAGAAGTTTTACCAATGTGCAGATAGCCATGTCAGAGGAGCAGCAGATGGCAATTGAAGTTTGGGTGTTAGCCTACCAGGGGGAAAATCCCTGATGGGTAAATTTCAGATAGACAAGGCCCTGAGACCACAGACTCCAGAATCCCTTTTGCTTCTGCTGTGCCTTTACATGTTTGCTGTAGTCATCTTTCTCTGGTATCTAACATGGTGTAGGGACATTGTCACTTGTGGTGATATATTATATACTCCAATAAAGATTACCTGGAGATCAAAGGACAGAGCCATCCACTAAATTAGACATAAAGACATAGAGGTCAGGCAGTGGTGGCACACACTTTTAATTTTGTCACTCGGGAGGCAGAGATTTGCCTGGATCTCTGTGAATTCAAGGCCACACTGGGCTAAATGAGAGAAAACAGAATCTGGCAGTGGTGACACATGCCTTTAATCCCAGGAAGTAATATGGCAGGACACAGAAAGGTTTATAAGGTGTGAGGAAACAGGAACTCACTCTCTTGAGGCTGAGGATTGTATATAGGTAAACTAGTGGCTGGCTGCTTCTCTGATCTTTCAGCTTTCACCCTGATATCTGACACTGGGTTTTCTATTAATAAGACCATTTAGCAATTCGTGTTACACCCACTGTCTGTAATGTAGTGTGTTTATCTCATGGAAATATCCCATCTTACTGGGCATTTTACCTGTAGATTATTATGAAAATGATTTCTTCTTTAGTTGTACTGTCTAATTGATAATAATAATGTTAGTTTAAATAGACTTTTGATGATTGAAAATAAATAAAAGGAAGTGTCATACCACTAGGGCCTATGAGTTTCACCTAAGGAGCTGCATAGATCACAGTTCAGGTTAATGATTAAGAAAAACAGTTGAGTCTCAGTAGCCCAGCTAGTTAAAATTTTTTTTAGTCTTAATGATGGAAGATGTGTTCACAGGTTTCAGAGTGCATCATAGCTGAAACAAAGCTTTAAAAATAACTTAAAGTTAGACTAAGATGTTTTTGTTAAATAGCTTTGAGGTGAATAACCTAAGAAGATAATCTAAAGTTTTAGAGAGGCACATAATTGAATGGGGAACTCTTTAAAGTCAGGGAACAAGAACAAAGCACCCCAAATTATCTGTGGTGATATTTTATTTGTGCTGAAATGTGATAATTTATTTGTATGTTAATAAATAAAGTTTGCCTGGAGATCAGAGGTCATAGCAAGCCATGAACAGAAGTCAGGCAGTGGTTTCACATGCCGTTAATCCAATCACATGGCAGGCAGAGTCTCTGTGTGGTCAAGGATACACGCCTTTAACCCCAGTACCAACCATAGAGACCTGGAGGTCTGTATACACAGGCAGTGATGAGGAAGTGATGTGGCTGGGCTTAGAGCCAAAGAGAAGGCAGAATAGGAAGACAATAAAAGCACAGGTTAGACAAGAAGAAGCTCTCTCTTGGGAAGCTATGACAAGGTGGTAAGTTAAGATTAGTCAGTGGCTATTTGCTATTTCTCTGATCTCCTCAGCTATTATTTGGCTCTGTGTTTCTTATTTAATAAGACTGTTTAGAAATTCATATACAATTATCATTAGCTGACATACCTTTCTTGGTAAGATTGGTTGATGACCAAAAGTAATGGTTATCTCCTTGTACCAATTTTTGTACTCAACCTCCTGACATAAAAAACTATTGATGAGTGGGTATGCACTCTAAAGATTTAAAGTAGAGCTGACTGATTATTTTTCATATATAAATGTTTAGAATTGTGATTCTTTTAAGATTCCTTATAAGATTACCTTTCAAGATAAGTAATAAAGTGATTGGTCTTGCCAGTAAAAGACCTGTATGAGAAAATTAACTTGTTTGCTTACACTGGTTGCTAGGGTATGAATGTACATGGGCTATTGGGATGATTTGTTTTTTACCTGTAATATGTAAAATGTTTAATCATGTAAGAGATATTGAAAACATGTTTACTTGTATTCACTTGAAAAACAGAATGGAACCACATTGTTATTTTTATATTGCCTGAAAGGTTTTGCCGGGGTATATAAGCTGTAAAGGAAAGAAGAAAGAGGTAAAATGAATTAGAAGGACAACATAAAGAATGAGAGAGTTAGAAGGAACTAGAAGAGAAACATCAAGAATAAAGATACAGTTAGAAGGGAAACATCAAGAATGAGAAAGAAGAATAAAGACAGAAGGAGAAGGAAGACTTCAAGAGAGACAGAAGAATATTTCTGGATAGAGATAAGAATAGAAAACAGAGAATACAGAAGAAGAATAAAGAAAAGGTCTGAAGTAATACACCAAATCCATGGATTCCCTTTGAGCCCTGTGCTGCTGGAGGGTGTTTCACCACACAGCAATATCAGTGAGTCCTGATTGACCGGCACTCCCACATTTTTGTTAAGATTTTACAAATCCTGCATCTTGAATGTTAGAGATCTGTCAAGTGTTCTGATGGTGATGGTGTGTCTTTGCATGCATGGTGCACTCTGATATTCTTCTCTTAGAAAGCCCCACTAACTATCTTATTGATTTCTTTTGCTTTTCTTATTGATATGTTGTAGATCATAAATGTTTGGGAAAAAGTTTATTTTCAGATAAATAATAAATTCTTCTCCTACTTTAAGGTTTAGATAATTTTCTAGAAATCCTATTATTCATGAACATTTTTGGTTATGATCAATATTTTCAAGTTCTGGCTTAAAATATCCCTGTCAATGTTAAGATCATAGGGTATCTAAATTACTTATCTTGTGGCAGTGACAAATATTTGACAAGAAACAAACTTAAAAAACAAAGGGTTTCTCATGGCTCACAATTCACAGGGGATAGTCCATCATGGAAGGGAAGCCATGGCATGAGGAGCTTAGGAAACCCTCAGAACACAGAGCAGTGGATGCTGATGTTTAGTTAGCTGTATTCATTCTGTGCAGTCCAGGACCCAAAGCACAGGAAGCTGCACTGCTGACTTTCAGGGTGGGTTTTCCCAAGTCATTCAGCCTAACATAGACGATCCCTTACAGGTACATCTGAGAGGCTCACCTAATCTAGACAATTCCCTGTGGGTATTCCCAAGTCATTTAACCTAACATAGACAATCCCTTACAGGCACATCTGAGAGGCTCACCTAATCTAGACAATTCCTTGTGGGTATTCCCAGAGGTTTGTCTTCAGGAGACTCTAGAGGCTATCATGTTGATAATCAATATTAACACATGAGGATATTAGCTTATATTTATTGGCAGCATTTATTTGTATTAGAAAAGTTTGAAAATATGCTAAAGTAACCATAACAAATAGACTTTTAACACATGGGAACATTTAGGGCATGCTTAATGTGTAACCATTATAAATCTATACAATGATATGTTATGAAACAAGAATTGTTTTACTATATTTTAGATTGAAAAATAGGTCATAAAATTTGAAGTACAGTACAATATTTGAAAATTGCACACAAAATGAAGAATACATACCAATTTGTTACAGTAATTATCTTTGAATAGTGGTAATTTAAATCATTATTATTTTCTGTTACTGATTCCTATTTTGTGAAATTTATACAATCATATGTACTTGCTATAGTAAAAAGAAAATCTGTTAAAAATAAGAGACAATAACATTAAATTTTGCAATAAATATTTTATACCAATTCATAAACTATTGAAGAAAACATGATGTGAATATTAGCTTATTATTTAACTGGTGAACTGTTCTGTGTTTGGAGGTGATCATAGGCACAGGGGAGAGTGCAGGTTGTTGAGAATAATTTCATGTTTTATCTATCAAAGCAAAAGTTTGAAGATTTTCATGGCTTCTCATCAAGGATAATTATCTATTGCCTACTGATGGCTGTGCTTTCACCAACTGGCTCCAGTCCAACTGGCAATTGCATATTTAATTAGCATATCAATTTATTCTCATTAGTGAGTCTGGGAGAAAGTAAATAATTTAGACATTTTCTACCAACAAACCCAATCACCCTAGGACTGCATTGCAAGTTAGAACCAGGAGACCCAGTCAGCTTATGGCTCTCCTGAGAATTTCTCTTCTGTGGCAAATCTGATTGAGAAAGTCAAAGAAAATGAGGTAATGACTTAGAAAATTCTCACTCTTGATGAGCTCAGGGGCTGTTCTTCACGCCACTTGCAAATCACAGAAATTCAAACTGGCCTTTGTAACTCAGTTGACCAAGGATCGTATTACTTTTAAAATTCTCTACTTCAGCTTTAAATTGAAGGGTCTTGAGAGAATATTTTTTAGTGCTGTATTTTTATTTCAATTCTCCAAATCCTTAATTTCTTTGTAAATCAACTCAAATGGAGCAAGCTTTCCTCTTCAAAGCCATCCCAGAAGGAAGTGGGTGCAGTTTGAACGCCAGTTGCTAATGTTCATTTAGTCAAATGATTGAGACAACTCTCTCTGCTATGCATTGTGTTCTTCTCTCAGCAAGGGTTAGAGTCCTGAATAAGACAGAGAAACATGGCTTATCTTAAGAAATAAACACTCTACTTACACTTTACAGAGGCAGGGGACAAGCAAGCCAAAGGCACTCAAAGCAACTTCAACTAGAAATAAAGGCTATGGGAAACAATAGGCAGCCCTGAAGTGCTAAGGAGCTGACCTCTCCCTCCTCACTGGAAGAAGGAGCAGGGATCTGTCATTAGCAGGGGATTTACATAGCATCTTTACACAAGGCACTATAAACCAACTCAGTCTGCTGGCCTCAGCTACATGAAAGGAATGAGTAGCTCCTTTCTTGACTGTCTGAGCCAAGGCAGGGTCTTATACTCCAGGCCATTGATGGGTATTATCTATTTCACAGGATGTATTAAAAAGGCACCACACCTGGTTTAATATGTTTCAGTGGCCAACTCAGACTTTTTAAAAAAAATCTTGTTTTTGAACTTGTGAATGATTTTCAAAGGAAGTATAGAATGCTTGTTTGAGAAGAGACAAAAGTACCCATGTCCACTGTACTTTCTATCCCATTCCTGTAAGATGGCTGTAATGGTGATGGCACAGAATTCTGTGTGTGTGTGTGTGTGTGTGTGTGTAGGTATGCTCATTTTGTATGACTATGTATGGGAAGATGTGAACAAATGTTTCTCATCCCAGAGAGATAACCAGCACAAACTAAAGTAATGGCATCACCAAAGTCCAACTTGATGGAGCTATGAGTTTATTGGAGTCACTTACAGGAGTGTGGGTGAAGTGTTATAAGAGCAGGATGACTAGAAGCCACATTCATCACAGAAACCCCATGCCAGCACAGGCAATGGCTAATAAAGCAGAAACCTGGAGCTTTCTACATGACCTGTAGGCAGCAGGACAAGCAGGGGAGTCTTTTCTTCTCAGCAGTCTTCACTTTTATGTAACCTTGGGGAAGGATGGGATTTCTGAATCTGATCAGTTTCAGGAACTTCCTGAGATTTGAGAGTTGATTACAAGCTGAGCCTCAAAGAGCTCCCCTTGAGAAACTCTTGAGTCTTAACAAGCTTCCCTCTCTGAGAAAATATTATAGTTCAGAGGAAATTACTACATAGTATTCCCCTCAAACACACACCCTCTCCCTCCTATTGTCAGGGACTTAAGTGTGATCATCTCTGCCTTGGTTTTTCTGACAGAGTCACAGAACTTGATGCTTGCTGATTTGTTTAGACCAACTGGCTCTGAGGCCCCTGCATCTACCTGTGTGCACTCATCCAGTATTAGGGTTATAGATACATGCCACCACACCCAGCTTCTATGTGGATGCTGAGGATCTAAACTCAGATCCTCATGCATTCACACCAAGTACTTTACCCACTAAACTGTAGATGATTTTTCTGTCCCACCTGCTAGCTCCCAAATCACAAAAAACAGAGAGAGTTATTATTAATTACAAATGCTCAGCCAATAGCTTATAATTTTTTCTAAGTAGGTCTTCTAACTTAAATTAACCCATTTCTATTAATTTACATGCAGCCACATGGCCCCTGGCTTATTCCTCATCTCCTATATGTCATGCTTCCTCTGAGTCTCCTTGAAATTCTGCCCTTCTTCTTCCCAGAATCCTCTATGCTCAGAAAATCCTGTTTGTTCAGCTTTTTATTAAACCAATCTGAGTGACATATCTTTACACAATGTAATCAAATATTTCACAACAATCACATAGAATTCTCCTGAGCCAGTAAAAGACACAAAACAGAATTGAAGCCAGAAGGATGACTCTATGAAGAAAGGCATAGCAACAAAGAGAGCTTGGGGTCACATTTTCTGTGTGAGTTGGAAGCCACTGTGAACTCAGAAAGAAAACAGCAGTGCTGTGGAAAAGATGGAGGATGGTGGAATCCAGTCACAATTTACATTACCTACATCATATCCATGACCTAGACAGCCACATATGCCTAGAAAGATGCTTCAAAAAGAGAGGAAAATGAGAAAATCCTTTGTCTTTCTCCTCAGCAAGCTGAAGGCCAAGCATATTGGCAGAGCATGTCCACAAAATCAGGACAGCTGAGTAAGACATTCTCCTGTGGCATGTCTTCTCTGAGGACAAGAAGAAAATTCATCAGCAAGAGTGAAATACAGATTGAATACTGAGTGATTTTGATAATTCTGCATGTGATGTAATGTCATTCTACATCATCTAACTTGGCATGGCACAAAATAAAAGATGAGAGAAATTCATGAAGGAGGTAAAAAATGTATTTATCTTTATTTAGAATAAGAAAAAGAGACATTATAAGAAATGGATAAAGAATTAATGGGTTGAGGGACCAAAGTTTTTTATTTTGGAAACTTCAACAATACTAGTTTTTCTGGGTTTATGAAAAAAAGAAAAACCCTATTTACAAAAGAAAAATCTGCAAATGGCACAGCTGGCCCTACTTGTGAGAGAGTGAGTGAACTCTCTCTACTTGGAGAGTTCAAAGGACTTTACTGAAGACTCTATTTAAAGTTGGACAGAATGGAGAAAACTCATGGGGATATGAAAGTAGTCAGAGACCTGACACAGTGGGAAGTCAGCAGTAGCCCAGGGCCTAACAGGGGGAGGACCAAGACATGCTCACCTTAGCCTGTGAGGCCACGACAGAGAGAGACATCGGAAAATAAACATCCCGTCCTTCCCCATCCTCTGTTCTACTTCCTTTGCTGTCCTCTGGCTGACTCAACTGGAATCCAGCCATTAAGGGAGCCTGACAGATAAGACCTGAGGTCAGACTCTGGGAGCAATAAAATGAATCAGAGGAGGTCAGAGAAAGGATCTGAGGTAAGGGCCAGCTACTTGTAAACATGGTATGATAAAAAGAAAACTGACCCCTGGGCACAGTTATTGACATAGCTCATTATTGACCTGGGCTCAAAAGTGCTCCCAGAGTATGAACCAACAACCAGGGAGACTGCATAGGACCAACCTAGGCCCTCTGCATATATGTGACAATTGTGTAGCTTGGTCTACTTGTGAGACCAGGGGCTGTCCTTAATGCTTTGGCTGACCTTTAGTAATCTATTCCTCATAGTGGGATACCTTGTCCAGCTATAATATAAGGGGAGGTGCTTAGTCTTACTGCAACTTGATGTGCCATTTTTGTTGATATCCATGGGAGGCCTGCCCCTTTCTGAACAGAAATGGAGGAGGAGTAGATTGGGGCAGGGAGCAGAGGGGAGGTTGTTAGAGGGGATGGGAGGAGAGGAAGAGAGGGAAACTGAGGTCCAGATGTAAAATAAATAAATTTAATTAATAAAAAGCAAAAATTCTATATGTCAAAAAAAGGAGAGAAGAAAGAAAAGGAGAAAAATGCCCACAATAACCACTAATAATGATGGTAACTAAACTAGGCTCTTTATTGAGTATCATGTGTAGCCAGACACTTTTCTCTGTCTCACCTGGTCCAATGGTCCTACAGCCACTTATAAAATAATCAGTCAGAGACTTAATATTAATTACAAACTATTTGGTCTATGGCTCAGGCTTATTGCTAGCTAGCTCTATCATGTTAAATTAACCCATTTCTATCAATCTATATTTTGCCACATATATGCACAGAATGCAGAAAGACCATCCCACAGCAATCATTTATTCACTTCCCTTCTAACTCTCAGTCATATAGAATGGAAAATGTCAACAATCACATTTGAGAACCCATCTGGAGAATCCTCGACTTAAGTCCTGTTTTTACTAAGAAATAATAAATAGGAAATGTTACGTCGGGTGGTATCAGCCTCATACTGTGACTGTGACAATGACCACCAGGGCCATGCCTCCAAAACATCATAAATATGTTCCTTACAGTTTTGGAACTCCAAAGGTAATGAATGGGTCTTACAGGGTTGAAAATCAGAATGCTTCCAAGGAGAGGCTTTCCTTACTGTTCCCAGCTTCTCAGACATTTGTGTTCCTCCAGGGACCATCCCATCTTCAAATTTCGGCTAGCAGCGCAGTGTCCTTCTCTCCCAATTCTGTCTCCTCTCACCACTAACCCTGGGATCACACTGACTTCACTCACACTGCTCAAGATCACGGTTCCTTAACTGAGCGTCCTGCATGGGTTTGCAAAGTCCACATTCCACGTGAGGGGCCCTATTCACAGAGTTTGAGTGAAGATGCAGATAAGTTTAGAATCCATTTTTCTATTTCCATACACCTAACTCTCCCATCTCATCCTCTACAGCTATAAAACAGGAACTAAAAATGACTGATGTCTTGAGTTTCAGAGCTTCGTGTCCTTTGTTTGTTTGATTTTGTTTTGGAGATATCAACTTTGTATCACTAAGATAGGTTTAACTTTCTTTTTTTGTGTTTTTTTTTTTGTTTGTTTGTTTTTTGTTTTAAGACAGTTTTTCTTGTGTAGCTTTGGAGTCTGTCCTGGAGCTCACTCTGTACACCAGGCTGGCCTTGAACTCACAGAGATTCACCTGCCTCTGCCTCCCAAGTACTGGGATTAGAGGTGTGTGCCACCAACAAATGCCCAACTTATGTTTAGCTTTCAATAGCAAGTAGCATTTTAAGTACAGAAAATTCTAGTCTGTCAGATTGACCTGCATGAGCATTCTGTACTATCACAGATCTATTCTGTCAGAAATTTACACCAGTCGCTTGCCCCACCTACCAGAGGCTACATACACAATTTAGTTTCTCAAAACCCACACCATTAAAATATTTTAAATTAGTAGCCAAAATGTAAGATTCAGTAGTTGTCAGTGAGGGGAAAAATTCTATTGTCTCTGAAAGACGGTAACTATTTGTGGCATGAGAGTGAGGTTATGGAGAGAGGGGCATCAAGCTGACTATGTAAAAGTGGCATGTTGGCAAGAAAAGGATGGCAGCCCTCTCCCATCCTAGCTACATGCAACAAATAGAGCATGTGCAAAAGTACCCATGATATGCAAATGTGGAGGAAGTTGGTTCTAAAGGATCAGAACTCATGCAGTGCGGGGTTTTAGAATTTTTGGTGCTACTGCTCATTAGCCCTTGTCTATGCTCAGGTACCTCTAATTGCATGTCAAACCCTTTGCCCAGGGCTGGGGCCAATAGTTGCTACAGCCCCTTGGCTTTATTATGATCTTGGTGTGGGAACAATGTGAGGGTTGCCGTTCAATGTGACCTCTTGGCCAGCAGGGACACTGGACTTTGCAATCCTAGTCTTCCTGATTTTTTTTTAAGTTTAGCATACTAACTAATGGATATCATGGTGACATTTTCAATCATACATGCCTTTATCTATTTTATGTATCTCATACATTAATTTCTTCTTTTCTTGGCCCTCCCAGCTAAATGAAATTCATTAAAACCAGGAACTTGGCATGGATGTCTAAAGATGGGTCTTCAACTTGCTACATTCAGGTGTTTCCCAAATATTTCAGCCTTCTAATTTCCATCTGGGCATGGCTAGGTAAGCATGAAGGCATATAGAAACCTGCTCAGAGTGATTGTCAGCATGTGACTGTGGTTTCCTCTGAAGGCTTTTGAAGAATCAACCTTCTTCATGTCCAGAGCAATGAAATGGAGCTCATTAGAGCAGGCATTTTTCAAAATACTGAATGTCTGCCAAGAAGATATTGTGTTATGAAAGGAACCTCCATATGGTTTTAGAAGAGAAATAATACAGGCCCCCGCTAATATTCGAGAGATGCTGTTTGCAGGAAGTACATGAGAAAATAGAGGTGGATTTGTGCTTGGCAGTTGCTATGCAACAATGCATTTGGCCGTTGCTTTTCTAGATTTAATAACCATTAACTCATGCACTTTCTTGAGCATGCAGGTAATTTACAGCAAGTATCCTCACATTGATTCTTTCTCTTTATCAGAAATGTTGGTGCTGTGCTAAAGTATGTGGTCTGTGGCATACCAGAGCCCTGGCTGTTCAGGTGATAGTATAAATGAATTCCTGTAGTGTGGACCTGTTGGGGAATTGCTAAAGAAAAGCTGCACTTGATATCAAATTAATGTGTCATGTAGTTACATTTTGGCCCCAAAGCAAGGCCAGAAAATTAATCCTACCTACAGTTGATTAGTGAAATGCTGAGCTTCCATTTGCCCTTTGTAAATTGACAGTAGTCTCTAAAATGTCAGATCCTTGCCTCTGATTAGGGTGAGGCAGTACCCTTCTGCATTGACCTTCTTATTCCACCTATGCTCAACTCTGAAGAGAGAGAGAGAGAGAGAGAGAGAGAGAGAGAGAGAGAGAGAGAACAGAACTGTAATTAGATAAATCAAATTATATACTAAGATCATTTATTATACTCTCTGTAGCCCATGTAAACCTGCTTTGTGTCTGCTCCAGTTTCGCCCCTTCATTCTCTTAGGTCATTTTCCTAATGGCCACGGTATTTAGAGGGCTCTTTCCTGTAATCTTAGCTCTGAGTGCTTTCTAGCTTCCCTGTGCTGTTCATGAAACATCCAGCATTTATCCCGACGTTAGTTCCTAGTAGGCTTTCAAGTTTGGTTCATGGCCCTGTGTCTTCTTTGTTCCGACTCCACCCAGCTACATGGTGCTGAGCATGGAATCTATACCAGGCCAATAAATTCTCCCACTGCCACAGACAGATCAGTAACCAGGAATGAGCTAGGACCCAAGCAAGTCAATCAAAGCCTTTCCTATAAGTCTTTGAAATAGTTTGAAAGTGATTTTTAAAAATGGCCTTTTCCTCTTACCTGCAGGATGAGGACAAGGGTGAGAAAAGATATCAGAAAGCATTGGCTTTCAGCATCTTACTTGAAAGCAAAAGCCCTGCTGCCTGGCTCCTTGACTTCAGCCCAGTGAGCTCAGAGTGACAGCAGCATTTCTTCATCCCTGGAGGAAATTCATTTCCTTTGATGAGAATAAAATCAGTACATAAAGAAGGTCCAGCTCCACCATTAAGGTTTATAGGGCCCACAACATAACACAAATGTACCCCACATATCTACTTAAAAACTCAAATGTTGTTAACAAGGATAAGATAGTCCCTGGTCCCTGGTGCCACCTCAGAACCCAGATATGAAAGGGATAGTAGATCTCTTCCCTTCTCTCCTATCCTTGCTCAATGATCTAAGGAGCTATAGAGATCACATGTGAAGACAGGACAGAGCTGAGTCTAGGTCTAAGACCCCAGGGAGATGGTTCACATCTGTATTCCCAACACTCTAGGGAAACCACCCTCCCCAGTCTTTGAAACTAGAATGAAGAGCCAGTCTCTGGGCCTTCTTCCCCTTTCACCTGAGTTTCCTGGTGTAGAATTTCCAAACCATTTTAGAATAGCCATCTGGGATCAGAAAAGGCAGTACAGATGTCTATAGAATGTAGCATTCCCTAAAGCTAAGTTTGAAGCTGCCATGGTTTACATCCTTCTCAGTACACCAGGACAGAAACTCCAATTTTCTCTTCTACAATCTAGTTCATACAAGTTACTAAACTAATCTAAAGATGGTGTATATAAGGTTGAAAAGATAAAGACAAAATTATGATGCCTCATAATGACATAGGGCACTAAAGCTCTACTTTCTGTTCTACAGAATCTGACCACATAGGGCACTATGACACATGGCCTCCATGGTGCAAGAACCTCTCTTAAAACACAGGACTGCTGCTCCTTTCATCCTGCATCCCTAGAGACAGGGCAAGCTCGGGCAGCTTAGTCTTCAACTCCAAAGTTGGAGTGTGAATTAGGAGTTGTCCAAGTGTAAAGCAGAATGGGTGTACTGGAGGGAGGAGAGTGTGGTATTGTGTTCTCTGAAAAATTGTTCAGGCTAATAAACTTATCTGGGGTCAAAGAACAGGACAGCCACAATATTAAACATGAGGATAGGCAGTGGTAGCACACGCCTTTAATCCTAGCATTCCAGAGACAGAACCTCTGGATCTCTGAGTTCAAGGCAACATTAGAAACAGCCAGGCATGGTGACACACACCTTTAATCCCAGAAATCCAGCCTTTAATCCCAGGGAGTGATAGCAGAAAGTAGAAAGATATATAAGGCGTGAAAACCAGGCACCAGAGCTAGTTAAGCATTTGGCTGGTTCAGCATTTGGCTGGTTAAGCATTTAGGCTTTGGAGCAACACAGTTCAGCTGAGAGCCATTGGGATGAGGACACAGAAGCTTGCAGTCTGAGGAAACAAGACCAGTTGAGGAACTGGCGAGGTGAGGTAGCTGTGGCTTATTCTGCTTCTCTGATCTTCCAACATTCACCCCAATAACTGGCCTCAGGTTTGATTTTATTAATAAGACTCTTTAAGATTCCTGCTACAGGAGAGAGTCCTGTTTAGACTGAGAGAATATTAGAAGAGAATATGATACAGAGAAAAGAAAGATTGTTGAATTCAAGACACAGTGTGTGTGTGTGTGTGTGTGTGTGTGTGTGTGTGTGTGTGTGTGTGTTTTCAGAAAAGTGAAAGACAGAAAGAGAATACAAGGATTGCAGAACTCAACAGGATTCTTCTCAAGTGAGGCCCTGTAGCCTTGTCAAATTATTTTTTACATTCATATTAATATTATACTAAAGATCATTGGATATTGCTCTGTGTAAATAAAGTTCTGATTGGCCAGTGGCCAGGCAGCAAGTATAGGCAGGACAAGAGAGAGGAGAATTCTGGGAAGTAGAAGGCTGGAGGAGACACTGTCAGCCGCCGCCATGAGAAGCAACATGTAAAGACACTGGTAAGCCACAAGCCATGTGGCAAAGTATAAACTAACAGAAATGGGTTAATTTAAGATAGAAGAAGTAGATAACAAGAAGCCTGCCACAGCCATACAGTTTTAAGTCATATAAGTCTCTGTGTGCTTACTTGGTTGGGTCTGAGAGACTGTGGGACTGGTGGGTGAGAGAGATTTGTCCTGACTCTGGGCCAGGTAGGAAAACTCTAACTACAGATCTGGTGCAGACCCATGCAGGTTCTGTACTGCTTCTGTCTCTGTGAGCCCCTATAAGCCCTGCTTAATTGAATCTGTGGGCCGTGTTCTCTTGGTATTCTCTGTACCTTCTGGTCTTCCTAGGGGTTTCCTGAGCTCCAAGGGGAGGGACCTGATAGGAAATCTCTAACTTGGGCTTTCTCTCCATCAAATGTTGGGCTGTGGGTCTCTACATCAGCTCCCACCCACTGCAGGATGAAGCATCTCTGATTTTTGTCAAATCATTAAAGGCTATTAAGGAAATTATTAATATCATATCATTTTGGAGTTCCAAGGCATGTATTGAAGATAGCTAGCAAGGCAGAGCGAATTCCACCAAGAACCAATCATCTGCAACTTGTCCTCATGATGGCTACTTATCTGGTTGCTCTGAGTTCCAGGTGTATCTCCAACAGGAATTTTCTCCCCCTGTTCAGCCTAACTTTACCAGTGACCTGGAGCAGACCTGTGACAGCAGGCAGGCCTTTTATCTCCATGTGAGACTGGAAGAAGACACATTATTTGGGTCACAAACATGGCTACATAGATGACACAGTTTGAAATGTGAACCTTCTTCAACCTCTTTAGCATCAGGCACAGTTTGGAAATGTCACACTAGAAGCAGATTGAGAACAAAGGCATTGTCTGTACCAACCAAAGGAGTGTACCACAGCCTAATTACACGTTCTTACCTATGCAGACCTGTGTCTTTGAGACCTGGGATCTGAGGACATGAAAGAATAAAGCAGACTGCAGTCTAATGCTGTAGGCAATTCTACTCTAATTCCAGTGTACTTTTATACAGGGATATAACAAAGAAAATAATGATGCAAGGTTGTTTGAGTTCATAAAACCATGATCAGAAAAACATGCAAATAAACCTCAGTAAGTACACAGTAAATATTAACAGAAGAGCTCTTTCCCAGAACTTTCTCAGGACAGACCAATTTAAACACAAGTGCCTGGCATATATTGTAGTTTATATCTGGGAGAGCATGAAAGGAAGGCAGAGGCCATATCCAGGTCCAGGGCACACTGGCCAGTTTGGGTTCTGTAGTTATGTTCTGACATCCAACAAGAATAAACATGTCTTACAAACTGAATGTAAATTTTTGTCATGGAGGCACAAAGTCATGTCCAAGTACAATCCAGGGAACAAAACGTGCCTGAGGTAAAAGACCTTTTGCCTTTTTTTCTTGGAGCATCTCTCACAGTTCCCCAAGGCATTGTTCCCCATGCACTATTCTTCTGACCATGTTCCAATGGCTATTCACAATTCTCTTGAATTCTGCAGGAAATTATACACAAAATTACATTGTTAGAGTATCATGTTCTATAGTACATCATGATATTATTATATTATGTTATATCATTATATTCTATTATAATTAACATGTTATGAAATCATTGCTAATCATGTAGATAATGGTACAGATAATTCTGTTATCTAGATTTGTATGTATATGTATGTGTGAGTGTTAGTATGTGCACATGTACATGTGGGTGTGCATCCATGTGTGTTTGTATGCGTGTGGAGATCAGAGTTAGAGATCCCCATCTTTTTGGATAATTCACCATCTTAGTTTTTGAAACAGGATCTCTCACTGAATCTGGAGCTCATCCCTTTAGCAAGACTGGCTGAATGATGAGTTTCAGGGAGCCTCCTGTCTTCTACCTCCCCAGCACCAGAATTCAAGACAAGCACCACATTTCTATTGGCTGCTGGGGATGGAGACAGCTGCTTTCTTTGCTTAAGTAATTCACATTTTGCTGAGTGTACCAACTGCATCCCCCAGGTTCTGACCTGATTATAAAATATATTCTACATTATTCATATTCTATAATATTTCTACAATATCTTTATATTTATTCTGTTCAAACCAGACACATACAATATTCAGATAAAATATCATGGAAATTGTGGCTCTTGTCTGCACATAAAATAACCATTCTGAGGGCTTTACCATCCAGTTCATGGTTTTAAATTGTTTTCCTTCCTTCTAAGTGTCAAGAGAAAGGAGAGTAGTTTGGAATGATCTAACTCCAATATTTATTGGATCAAATGTGTTGCTATGAATAAAGAGTTAACTGTAGCTCTGCTCTGGCAGGATATATTATGATATTTGGGAGTCTCACCCTGAAACAAGCTTCATCTCAGAAGATGGGCTCCTTCCAGGCTTGCAATCCTCCTCCTGACAGAAGGATCAAAGGGAAATGCTGGCATGGGGGAATATGAAGAGTTGTTTAAGTTGAGGGATGCCAGGTGATAATTCAGGGCTCTGTCAGAAGTAAGATACCGCCTGGTATTCATGAGGAATGCTGCTTCCACTAAAGCAGCCTAGGCTGATTCTATTCTACTCTAACCCAGGGATTGGCATGCCATTTTCCAATTTCTAGTGTCTCCAAAGATGAGAGTTCTGCTCTTTAGTACTGATGACATCAGGGCTATATGATTCATTCCATGTGACCGGAGGTCTGGCCCAAGTACTGGGCAATATTTTGCAGCATTCATGGTTCTATCTACTGGAGATGCTGCAGCAAACTTCTTCAACCCCTTCATCATGACAGACAACCAAAAAAGCCTCTAGCCATAGCCAAAAACTCCGTCTTGGCTGAGAGCCATGCTGGTAAGAGGAAACTGGAAAGCATCTGGCCAGCAGAGACTCATTTTTTTTTAAAGAAGTTGCATAAATGCATGGCGGCACACAACTTTAATCCCAGCACTCGGGAGGCAGAGCCAGGCAGATCTCTGTGAGTTCAAGGCCAGCCTGGTCTACCAAGTAAGTTCTAGGAAAGGCACAAAGCTACACAGAGAAACCCTGTCTCAAAAAATCAAAAAAAAAAAAAAAAAAAGAAAGTTACATTTGGGGCTGGAGTTCTCTTAGTGGTCAAAAGTGAAGACTGTCCTTACAAACAGAATCCAGTCCCCAGCACTGTTATCAGGAGGCTCGTAACCTCCTATAATTCAAGTTCCAGGCAATCTGAGGACGTCTTCTAGCCTCCATGGGCACTGTACTCAAGTGTTCAACACACAAACATCCCCTCTTCTCTCTCTCTCTCTCTCTCTCTCTCTCTCTCTCTCTCTCTCTCTGACAATTAAAAGTAAAAATGAAATCTTTATATGTGAAGTTGCCTTTAGTCATCAAGATAAATCCACATGCCTCATCTCCCATTAAAATTGCTGAATGGGTTCCTGAAAATAAATTTAGAAGACCCAGTCATCTGCTCAGTGTTAGTATAGCCCAGAGAGGGACAAGTGAGCTAATCTTAGCCAATTAGGTAGTTGCTAGACTCTAAGTTTGGGATGGGAGTGCACAATGAATGGATAAACAGTTTGAGATTAGTCACCCCACAGGTAACTGACTCCTCTAAGTCTGCTTTGATGGTTTTCCATTCCCAGTCATGAGCCTCATTTCATTTGTTAAAAGTAAATGGCAACTCAGCTGGGAAATGTTTCAGTCAGCAAAACATCTGTTGTTGTTTGATCATGAGGACTTGGGTTCAATCTGCAGCACCCACATAAACAAACAAGCAAAAAGTGGCATGGTGGTGTGAATTGCAGAGGTTTGAGGGGGGTTAGGCTACTTAGACAGCCTAGCTGACTTGGAAAGTTCCAGGCCAGTGACAAGTGCTGTCAAGAAAGAAAGAAAGAAAGAAAGAAAGAAAGAAAGAAAGAAAGAAAGAAAGAAAGAAAGAAAGAAAGAAAGAAAGAAAGAAAAGAAAGAAGGAAGGAAGGAAGGAAGGAAGGCAGGCAGGCATTAAAAGGAAGAAAGGGTCTGAAGAATGACACTCTAAGATGACCCTTGGCCTATAGACACATATGTACCATACACATACAAACACACAAATGCATACAATAATTTTTAAACCTTTATTGGTATTGTGCCCACATGTGTGAAAGTTCATCACATACCTGCCTAGTGGCCATGGTGGGTCAGATCCTCTAGAACTGGAGCTATGGCCATTCCCATCATGTGTGCTGGAAACCAACACAGACCTTCGCAAGAGCATCTGGTGCTCTCGCCTGCCAAGCCATCTCTCCAGCCCTCAACACAAAGTCAGTGAGTGGAACTTCACTGAATCAACTCTCTTCAGTTTCTCATTCACTAATATGAAATAACTAACCCAACAACTCAAACAATGATCCAAAATCAAAACAATAGTAGAAAAAGGTCAGTCAAAACTGCCTTAAACAATTTAAACAGCTAAATAGGTAGTTGTTTTAAGTAAACAACATAAAATTAAGCAACATTTATTAAGCATTGCCTAGTGCCAGAATCTCTGTGATTCTTTCCTTCATGAATGTTTTCTTTGCTTGAAATTACCAACATTTTTTTGCTTATTTAAAACAAACAAGTCACAGATTTGCACAGATTCCAGTAAATATTTATTATGGAAATGTTCAAGTTTTAGTAAAAACAATAAACAAGAAACAATTCAAATCAAGCCAAATAATCAAAAAAAAATCTTTGCTTAAAACATAAAAATGATTTTTAAAAGGGTTTCATTTTTTTGAGTTCATATATGTACTGTTAAGTCAATAAATGAGAATGTTCATGGAGCATAGCACTTTTAATATCTAAATATTTTAAATAAAAATGTTAAACAGTATTTAGGCGCTTCACTTTTCCCCACCATCAAATATCTCTTGCTGGGAATTCTTCATCCAAAAAATTAATTTATTCCTATAGGTCAGTTGTCATATGTGTTAATCATCAAATTAACATTTCTTACATTCACCCTTCAGTAGTGTTTTGGCTTGTTTATGTCAGCTTAATGGACATTAGAGTCATTTTGCAAAAGGGAACCTCGGTTGAGAAAATTGCACTTGCTAGACTGGCCTGTGAGAAACCTTGTGGTGTGTTTCCTCAGTTGATCTGGGAACACCTAGCCCACTGTGGGTGGTCCTACCCCCAAACATGGTATAAGAAAACAGGCTGAGCAAGTCATGAGGAGCAAGCCAGTAAGCAGAATTCCTCCATGGCCTCTGCATCAGCTTCTGCCTCCTGCCTTCTTTGAGTTCCTGCCCTGACTTTCCTCAGCAATGAAGTGTGATCTGAGAGCCGTAAACTGAAATAAACCCTTTCTTCCACAAGCTGTTTGTGGCCATGTTGTTTTATCACAGCAATAGCAACCCTAACTAACACAAGCTACCTATTCTGCACAAATGCTGTGGGATTCTACAGGCTTCTATAGATGCTACAATGTTGAGCTTACTTGTCAGATGCAACTGGAGAGGGAGAGGAAGAGGGAGAGAGAGGGAGAGAGAGAGAGAGAGAGAGAGAGAGAGAGAGAGAGAGAGAGAGAGAGAGAGTTAGTTAGTTAGTTAGTTATTTAGTTAGTTAGTTAGTTAGTTAGTTAGTTAGTTAGTTAGTTAGTTAGTTTCTCATCCCAGTCAGGGTGTTTGCCCTTGCTCTGTGCACACAGAATCCATGCTGCTCAGCTGCTGCACTGCAGACAGCTTCTGGAGTACACGTGGCTTCTTCAAGGCTGGTTTTTGTAGCTATTGCATTCACCATGAACAGCTTTTGTCAAGTGGCTTGGCAGAACATCCTAAACAGGACAGCATCCTATAAAAGGCTTGCCCAGTGTATCAGGGATCTACCTAGAGTGTTTTGATGGTGATGCTCCTCAATAAATTTTTTCACTCTCCAGTGAGCCATGCCCTCAGCCTTGCTGCCAAAGTCCAACACAGTCATGATTTCTAGACAACATCTTTTACTGTCTTAGCCCAAGGATTGATGGACACTTTCAACATTTTCTCTTTCTGTATTCTTTAGAACAACAAAAACAACTGTCCTTTCTTTTACTTTTGAAAGCATCTCACACTAGACCACCTTGTTCTCACACTCACAGCAATCCTCCTGGCACAGCCACTTGAGTTCTGAGATCACAAGTATAAGCCATCATTCCAAGTTTTTCCTTTTTATTTTAGAACACCCTTACTAGCCTGTGCTAGCATTTAATAATCAACTTATATTGTAATATTCTTTTATATTTGAATTACCAGATGATCATTCTTTGCTGTTTGATATATCAAATCCTTTTAACCTACTAATTCAAATGTATGACCCAACCATGGGTATTTTCCCCTTGGTTTTATTTTATTTTGACTCTAATCACAATTTTCTGTTTTTTCATATGTCTATTTTTTATTATGTGGTATTCATTATGGCTAGTGCACTGTGGTAGCCCCAGGCATCATTTTGAAGATTGGTTAGCTTTAAATGTCAACTTTCTACAAGCTGGAATTGCCTGGGAAGAGACTTCCAGTTGAGGAACTGTCTAGATCAGATTGACCTGTGGGCATGTCTGTGGAAGATTGTCTTGATTGTTCATTGATGTGAGAGGGCCCATCCCACTGTGGGTGGCACCATTCCTTAGGTAGCGGTGTCCTGGACTGTATAAGAAAGATGAGCATAGGCCTTCTTGGAGTCTGCAAGCAGCATTTGCCAGAGTTTCTATTGTATTTCCTTGGCTGTGAAGTGAGCTCCTTAGCTGGAAGTGATGTTTGTATGAAATAGCAAAGAAGTCTATCTTCTTGCCTCTGCCTTGATTTTTCTCAATGAAGGACTGATCTGGAATTATGAGGCAAATACTTTTCCTTCCTATGTTGCTTTTGCTTAGGGTGTTTTAATCACAGCATCAGAACTGAAATTAGAACATTATGATGACAATTTTAATCTAGCTGAAATTACTAGAAGATATTCTAGTGGGGACCTTAGCTTAAAGCTTGGTCAGCATGGGACTGTGCCATAGGGTGTATCCTTTCATTCAAGAATATGCTCATATATGACCATTACATAGAGATCTATGTCATTTATTAAGCCTTTCTTAATTTGGCAGAGATTGACTCAAAATTCCATGGCCTCATCATTAATCAGGCACTAAAATTCTGCAAAACTATGTTTATTCTCCTCGAGGTCCCAGGGGTCGCAAGAGTGACCATGCTGGGTTTTGTTTTTCAGAATTGAGGTCTTTTCCTCATGCCTTAACCTTTTTTTTTTTTTTAGCAACTCCTTCCCCTCTTTTCAGACACACCCACTGATATCATTAAGCTCCATTCCCTGACTTCTCACTCCTTTTCTAGTAGAATCCTACTGGGAGAGATGCTCTAGCCTTGTGTGTTCTTTCAAAGATTTAGCCATTCTTTCAGTGTTTCATCTCCTGTTTGTACTTGCTTTTGTTTTGCTTTGCTGTGTGATAAATGTCATATACTGTTACATAAAATATAAATATATAAAATAAAAATACATAAAATGTCATATACTGTTATATAAAAACACCTTAGGACCTCATGACTTCTTGTAGCTCTCTTTTCTGTAATTTGTATGTGGAATTTTATCTTATTTTTCTTGCCTATTTTCCCCTGAGTTATTCATGCTTCTGTGATCAGTTGGGGGCCTAGCTGGTGTCTGGACAACCTCAGAAAGTCAACTCACATACCTGGTTTGTGTTGGAATGTCACCATGGGCCAAGGGGATGTGTATCTCATCCAAAAACATAAATTTATGTGGTTGTCATGTATCTTCAAAATAGCAAAGGAATAAGTCTCAATGGGCCCATTTTTCAGGCCTTCAATTGTGCCATAGCTGTAGTATTATATTAGACAATGCTAATCCTCTAGCCTTCCAGATTCAAAGTGATGACAAATAGATTCTACCTCTTGATAGGACAAGTTACATTTCAGGTCAAATGGGTAGATACAAGGAGTGGTGCCTTTTACATAGTCTATTATCAACTCTTTCCATCTTTTTTCATTACCAGGGTTTGTATTTATTTGTAGAAGTTTAGTTGCACCAATGCCAATCTATGTTGTTCCACTATGGCCAAACACACACTTGCTGGATATTTGACTGCATGCACCTGATACTTACCACTTAATAGCTTATGTCATCCACTTCTGAATGCTGATGAAATGCCATGTGGTCTGAAGAAAGTTTGAACATTGAGTAATTAAAAAGAACAAAATTCTGCTAAAGTCTTGATTTTGCCCACCATAGGCTGCTTTCAGTGTAGGAGATTTTACCTGACAAATAGGCCAATTTGAAAGTCCCACTAATCAAGACATGCTTTGATGGTATGTGAATCTGTTTAAAAAGTGATTTGGAGGGGCTGGAAATTATTTTTAATTTTGTATAAATTCAGAATTTTTGTGTATTATTTCAAAGTTCTACTCTCCCAAAACTTCAACTACGTTATATGTTCACAGAGAGAGCCAAAGATTGCTTAAAAATAATTAACATGACAGTATGAGTTAACAAATTTCAGAATTTCTGTGTTAAAACTTTTTTTAATAATAATAATATATGAGCAAAATACTTCATTGTATTTTTAAATAAGCCACAGACCTTAATGTCATTCAAATAAAACATGTGCAGTTTTGAATGATCTCTCCTAAAAGTAACAGATTTAAAATTATCCCTTCGTTATATAGCCTCTGAAACAAGAGAATAAATTTCTAGCCATTGGCTATTATTATTACTAATCATATATTTTTATTAATATTATATCCTAAATGCTGTGGGACATTTTATCACACTGTTTGAAGATGTGTCACTGTTTTGCCTTGCCTGCCTAAGGCACCTGACCAGTTTAATAAAGAGCTGAACAGCCAATAGCCAGGTAGGACAGGATAGGTGAGACTTGCAGGCAGACAGAGGTGAGAGATACCAGGGAGATGCAGAAGGAGCAGGACATACAGAATGGAGGAGAGGTTAAAAGCCATGTAGCAATATGTAGATTAATAGAAACTGGTTCATTTAAGTTATAAGAGTTAGTCGGAAACAAGCCTAAGTTAAGGCCAAGCTTTCATAATTAATAAAAGTCTGTGTTATTCTTTGGGGGTTGGCGGCCCAAACAAAGTCTGACAAGAAAGTACAGCTACACTTAAGTCTTAGTACTGGTCCCACAAGTTTTCTTTACCTCAGGTTTTATCAAACAATAAACATTTAACAACTAGGTTACTAGTGAGATCAACATTTTGCTCTGAATAGTGATAATACATTAACTAAAGTTCTTGGATCTATATAATGTTCAAGCAATTGTGTTTCTCCAAGAAAGAATTCCTACAAATAACTTTGGCCTGGTAGCTTTTATGGAAAACTGTCCATAGAAGGGATTTGGAAATAAGATTTATCTGCTTCAGCATTCCATGCACAGACCATAGAACAAATATGCCATGATCCATGTGCTTGTTTGTCCAGCATCCCCCTACACATTCAGTCAGTTGTAAACTTCTTTAAGGGGACTATGTCTGGTGGACATATCCAGTCTGGTTATTCTTAGATTGGGTCATTGTGAGACCTATCCCAGTTTCCTTTCTAGTTACTGTGGCAAAAACAATCTAGGAGAAATGAATATGTACATACATACTTGCTCAGCAACGTTTTTTAGTCTTATCCCATTAACGGTCCAATCCATGAAATGCTGCCACCCATACTCAGTGTGACTCTTCCAACCTCAATTAACCCAAATAAGAAAAGAAAATTCGCATAGGCATGTCCATGACCTAATATGATATAGGCAACCCTTCATTGAGACTCTTTCAAGAAATGCCAAGTTGATAATTTAAACCAACCACTGTACGATCACAATATCATATAGTAACAACTAGCTAGGGCCACACAGTGTTTCCCTCTTTTGACAAGTCTGGTTTTTACTGCTCTAGTTGGCTTTTATCCCATCATTCAGCCTCTTACTCTCTGTAACCTCCACAGAGCCTTGGGTTTGAGGTTCCAATCACAGATCAATACAACTAACTAACCACACAATAGATACCAATCAATATCAAGAGGGTGCTGGAATGGGAGCCCCATGAGGGCAATCTTGCCTCTTCCTTATCTCCAGCACTCAGAATAGAACTTGGCATAGAATAGGCAAAATGTAGCTGTGTTCTAGAAGAAGGAATGCTAGATCCTATGGGTGTAGATAAGGTTCTTTCTGTTAATCAGGTTAAAGGGGGACATACCAACCACAGACCAGGATGAGTAATACATTCCGAATAGCTTAAGTTCAGTTAAGAGTGCTTGCTACTCTTGCAGAAGCAGCAGACTGCCAGCACTTGTACCAAGCAGCTCACAGCTGCCTGTAAGTCCAGCTCCAGGGATCTGTAGCATTCATCTGGCCTCTGTGGGTACCTGTACTCAAGTACAGCTAACCCACTCCAACAGACACCAACACATGCAAATACTAAAAAACAAAAGGAAATCTAAAGTAAACAAATAAATAAAACATAAAAAAGAAACACTGGGTTTTGATGTCTTCAATAATCATTAGCATCAAAACCAATGTGGAAAATTCTAGCCCTCCAAGTCATTTTAGATCATTAAATAAACTAAACTAAGTAGTGTGGAAATACAGAAATCTCAACTAACATTGATCCATTTATTAAACTATATTCTTACAAAATAAAAATAAATTCAGTGTGATCCAACTGCAATTTATTGCAAACCATAATTTATCATTTTCAGTTGTCACTACAAATAAATGATGACCTCCTTTATGTGTGATTTTTAAACTATTTTTTTCTTTGTGTAGGATATCTTTGCATATTTTTGCCAAACCAGCTCCATACCAGAGAAAACTAATTAGTGTTGTCACTAGTGTGGATAATTATTGTATTTATAAGCTAATCGTAGACTCACTCTGGAATTATTCTCTGTTCAGCATTCAGAATTAGCACAATTTTCTATTCATTATACAGAGCCATCCTAGGAAGTGTCTGAGCACCTTGGGATAAAATTTGTCCAAATTCAGCTGCGCGATGTCTCCATTAAGAGAAATCAGACTTGAAGAACTCCCAGCATTCACAATGGCATCTGTGCAGTCCAGGAAGCAAATCTGGGATGGTTGTACGAACAGTCTGAGGACCCCACTGGGGGATTATGGGCATCTTCTCTCTTGAATTATTGCTTCAGTGAGGCAGAACTTGGCTGAGATAAAGCACCTTTGGGATGAAGACTGAAAGCAGATGTTGTGACATCTGTCCCCTTTAGTTATCAGAAGTCTATTATTTGCCTGGCTTGGTAAAGCTGGTGTTGGGTAAATTGAGACTATTTATCTAGAATTTAAGCCACAAATCTGTTCAGTGGTTTATAGAGAAGGGGAAAAAATCCCAGAGATTTGGGGTATATTCCAGGGTAGCTGGATGTGGAAATGTCAGCAGCTTTTCAAAATGCTTGAACTTCCTGCAGTATGGATAAAAAGAGAGCTGGCAATCATCTGCTCGGGCAGGTGGAAACTGAGTAGTTGGCACAAATGGGTAACATCTAGAATAATAGACAGGCATTCTTCTCTTAGACTGCCGGCTGGTGTTCATCCCATAGATGCAAACCTAAGAAATAGGCTTTCCTTTCTGTACATCACAGGAAAGCCTGTCATGACTAGGAAAACACAATGAAAGCACAATGGGTGTTTGAATTGTTGATCTGTCAGTGAAAGTGTGGACTGCAAGTCAGAAGCCCACTATTCAGAAATATTCAAACAATAATGCAAGTTCCACAGAACACACCATCCAACTAGTAGAGGGATAACAAGTCGAGGAGAGCATATTTGTTCTCTTTGCACAAGGCAGACATTGCTAATCAATTGTAGCTGAGCCTGTCTCAAGCATACTTCTCCATTTCATCTTTCAGATAGCCACATGCTTTATCTCAGAGGATGAAACCTGCTCATGGTCCCTAGTAGTAGACATGCCAGTTCACTTTCCCAAAGGATCAGAATAGAATAAAGAGAGACTGTACATTCATTTAGTACCTACCCAGAGTGTCACTGGATCCACTGAGGAAGAGGTATCCAGATCAAAGGGGAAGAAATGTCTTCCGTATCTTAATTTCTTGGGTAATGTTAATTGTCCCTCTTGAGTAAATGACTCATTTCCTCAAGATGATTTTGGATAAAGTATCTGATTAAATTCCATCACTGATGTCTTAGTTACCTTTCTGATACTGTGATAAAACACCATGACCAAGGCAGCTTACAGAAGGAAGAGTTTAGTTTGGGCTTATGGTTCCAGAGAGTTAACATCCATGATGACAGAATGGAGGTAAACGGTGGCTGGATGTTGTAGCAGCAGCTGAGAGTTCACATCTTGAACCACCAACAAGAGGCAGAGAGAGCTAACTGCAAATGATGCAAGTATTTTGAAATCTCAAAGCTCACCCCCTTGACACCCCTCCTCCAACAAGGTCATACCTCCTAATCCTTCCCAAGCAGTTTGATCACCTAGGAACTAAGTGTTCAAACGCTTGAACCTGTGGAGTCTATCCTCATCCAAACCATCACACTTACATTTACGTATTCCCTACTCATGGTGAATGTGTTTTGCTGAATCTCACTATTATTTCAATGGAGCATGCCTCTATATATTCTTGAGATTTAAGAACAGGTGCTTGTTCATGAAATTCTATTACCTGTGGGAATAGTCTGCCCTGCTGTGGCACCCTATCACACATCAGTTCCTCTGCTCTAACTCTCTGTCCCAGGCTGATTCTGAGCCATGTTGACTGCATGCTGGTTACCCACAAAGTGACCTTCGGTTCTTCTCATTTACCCACAAATTCATCACTGTGAGCTTTGTGCCTTTCTTACCATATTCATTTGTTCCTGTGTGAATTTTAATATCACCCATTGGTATTCTCTCTGAATGGGACGGACTTGTCCAGATCCTGTTAGATCTTCAGCATGTTTGCCACAGTAGCGGCTCTGTCTTTCAAGACTATAACTTTTTAGCTATCCAGCAGCAGCAAAGACGTTTTGTCTAATATGACCTGCTTGTCTTCCAAGGCTTTCTCCACTTGTCTTCATTTTTGGGGAAGTGTAGGATAGAAAATGGCCGAGGGCATACATGAATAAGTTATGTTGCTAAAATCTTAGTGGAATCTATGAATGTAACCTCAGGCTCCCTTTAGGTTTCAGATGAAGGTTGTGTGTATCTAAAACACACTTTAAACATTTTCCCTAAATATGTGATGATTTATAAATAAGTAAACACTGTTTCATGCTAGGCTGATTCAGTAGCATTTTTATTTAATCAAGTTTTATTCTATGCAAAATATTATGTAATTTAAAAGCATTTGAAAACACAAATGTATTATATAGAGAGAAGCTAAAGTGATACTGTATAAAATGTCACAATATTAATAATAAATGTTTTTACACATTTCACTTCCTTTTATATTTGTTGAAACTGATTCAAGTATCTACAAGTTGTGATAGTAACATCTCCAAGTTGTTAATACTTTCTCTGACAGACACATCCCAAATTGGAGTATTGCAAATTCATTTCTATATGTATGCCTTTATCAGGCTATAACATTTAGAGTACAATTTCTTTTCCTCCCAAATACTGTGGTCTGTCCCAGACAGCTCACCATTGTAAACAGAAGAAAAAAGTAACTGATAAGGGGTTATTCATTACATAGGGAAAAAGTAAAGTTTAATGGATGGTGGGGCTAAGCTGAGATAATACGGACAGTGGGCATGTGAGCTGAAGGGATCTTGTTATCACACACCAAATAATTCTTGAACTTTTTCACACTTTAATACCTGAAAAACTGTAAAAAATTCCAATATCTAGTTGATAAAAAAATTACAGTTTGGATCTTCTAACGTCTAGTGGATAGAATAATTACAGTCAGAATCCTGGCATAGATCCCAGGGATTCTCAAGTACACTAGAGCTTTTGAACGCTGCCCTCATCTATATTTTTAAAAAGTGCTGTGGAAGAATTATGAGAGTGAGCCTCAGCACAGCACCAACAGATACTGCTGGATTTCCCACGAGACTTCTGATATCCCTGTGGGCATCCCGCATCCCTTAGTTCATGGCTTCTTCTCAGGAGTGAGGAGGTGACCTCTGGATTTTGTGTGACCCAGTGTTGAATATGGACTGAATGAAAGAGGCTAAGGCCATTGTGAGGCTCCTATAGTCCCTCATTTTTGTTGTAACCCAGGTCAAAACACTCACAATAAACATAAGGAGAAAGAAAATGTAAGATAACTATTTTAAAATTGGACTTGACAGGGATTGATGCCTGAAGATAGATCACATGTGCTTATGGGGTGTTATGTCCCCTCAAGTATTACATTCTGAAATCCAAAATGTTGAGAATGACATTTTGGCTGAAAGATAAAGGATTTACTTTGGATATGTGAGTTAAGGGAAGCCTGTGAGATACATAATAGGATTACCAAGTCCATAGTTAAATGTCAGGCCTGAAGAGGTTTGGTCAGAGGAATATTCAAACAAGGGGGTCCACTGAGATGATCAATCACATAGCCAAGACAGGGCCCCAAACTTGGACTGAGAAAGAGAAGCCAGGGAGGTGAGAGGTCATTTGGAAAAAAGCGAGCAGGGCATTATTATGTAACAGAAAGAAGCGGGAAGAGTGTTTTAATGAGGGCAGGATGTCATCAGAAGGGTCAGGCACCATGAGTACTGAGATAGATCAGTGAATTCAATGGCAGAAGGTGATCAGCAGAACTGCACCATGGCCATGGATTCATGTACAGCATGATACTGTGTGAACATTGTCTATTTCTCCCCATTAAATCAGTAAGTATTGAGGCTAGAGACATACTGTTTTATATAAACCACATGTAACTGTCTATGATTGCTAATCTTGGTTGTTAACTTGATATACCTGGGAAGAATGAGCCTCAGTTGAGAAATTGCTGCTGTAAGATTGGTCTGTGGGCATGTCTGTGGAGCACTTTCTTGATTGCTACAATTGCTACAGGAGACTCAGTCCACACCGTTTGGCAGTGCGGCTCCATGAAACCTATAGAGCTGGAATCTCCCCATTTCCCAGTGAAGTCACAGCCAGTGTAAACTCACAATACATTGTTTTCTTCCTGTCTACATTGATGCTGATGTCCACAGTCTACATTTTTCTAGCCATACAAAACTGGAGTTAATGCAATCACCTATACTACATGAATTCAATACGATAATAAGTTAATAGATGTTGGTGTGTTACTTTTCATTTTTTAATTTAATTTTTTATTGAAAATATTCACGAGTACTGTATTTGCATCAACTGTACTTTCTGCCCCACCCCCACAACATCCCTCTCAAATTCATGACCTCTGGTTCTTTATTATTGTTCTCCACCCCCTACACACACACTCAGTTGTATACATGCAACTGGCTGACTCCAGCTAGTGCTGCTCATATGCACATTTGTTTAGGGCTAACCATTTGGGTTCAGGTAACCTACAAGGAGTTCATCTCTAGAGAAAACTGATTGTGTCTCTCTCAGCAGTCATTGGCTGCCTGTAGTTCTTCATCTAGGGGCAGGAACGCTGTAAATGGATTTCTTACAGAGTAAAAGTTAACTCTAAAGCCATCACACTGTTGCCAGCAGTTTGCAGAGCTTTGGTTTGCTGTGTCTCATTTACATTTGTGCTTCTGTTTACAATAGCCATAGGAGAAATAGGTGTATTATGTGTGTACATCTAATTTACATTATATATATATACATATACATATGTGTGTATGCTGTATCTTAACATAGATAGTAAAAGGCTCTGTCGTCTAAATTCATGTCAGTACACTCTACAGTGTTTATACAACAGTAAAATTGCCCAAAGATGCTTTTCTCAGAGTATATCCTTATGGTTGAGTGTGCATAATTTGTACATGCAATTCCAGTGAAGAAGCAATTCTAAATTCATTTTAAGAGCTTTCTTTGGTTAGACATTTAGATCATTTTCATTCCCACATTAGCATCAACAGTATTCAGTATAGCTTTGTAAGTCAGTGTGCGTTGATGGAATTGAAATCTCTGCATTGAGATGCTAATGTATATAAGTTATTGATAAGTGATGGGAATTTGCAACCTCTAGAAAATTTTCACGACTAACCAATACTGAATTTAAAGAAGATGTGGTAAAAGAAGAAAGCAAGAGTTATTTTAATCTGTGGTCCTAAGAGCATATTGTTGTACTGTCTTATAGACAACATTTATTAAATTAGTCATATTTATTAAATATGGCTTCTCTGCCTAACCCCCAGTTTGTTGAGAGATGATAACATAAAACACATATACATGGTATAATATAATATAAAGCACATAGTACATATTATGCAATATTATTTTTAACATATGATATTCATATTAAAGATGGAATTGACTCATTAATTTGGCATTTTCTTTACATTTTTATTACCTCAATTTTGTTATTTACTTTGTTTATCTATGTGTGCCTGCCTGTGCATGCCACAGCATACATGTGGAGGTCAGAGAATAGCCAGAAGGCTGTGGCTCTCTCCTAGACTTGAACTCCCTTCCTCCCTATTTTCTTCCCTCCCTCTCTCCTAGCCTCCCTCTGTCCCTTACTTACTTTACATCTCCCTCTCCCCTCCTCCCCTTCCTTCCTCCCTCTCTTCCTTCCTTCCTTCCTTCCTTCCTTCCTCCCTTCCTCCCTTCCTCCTTCCCTTAATTACTTCCTCTCTGTTTAAGCTGGACTCTGATGCTTGGGGTTACATAACAGCACTATCTAACTGATTAGGACTGTGGTTTTTTTATCCATTAGCTTGACAGATAACTTCTTTCTGCAATATTTTCATTTAGTGTGACACATGATTGGCTGTGATTTGAGATGACTGTCCTTTTTAAGACTTTCATTTTGGTACTGTTGGTACATCTGGCATTAATGTGCTAATATTTAACTCCAAATTGTGCTATAATTTAGTTCTAAGTCTGTGAGTTGGGTCTCAGAGTTTGCCTATATACACATATACTTATGTATGTATGCATATACCATCTTAGCTTATGTAATTACCAACATTCCTAGTCATAGAGAAAATTCTACAATGATTTCAAGATTTATAAATGTTTAACCTGAAAATGAAGTGTCTTGAAAAGTCTGAGTGCACATCTATTGCCAGCATCCTTGACTCAGCAACAGTGCCCTTTCAGACCTGGGCCAGTGTGTGCCACAGTTCCCATCCCTAATGCAGTCTGAAATAGTCTTCATCCATCCTGCAGTAGGCATCAGATCCCAGCCTGCTGCAGAGCATCCTCCAAGGCCTCCTGGCTCACCCATAATTCCTGCCTTTCCTCAACCCTTCATGTTCTGCTTGCTGGTCTCACATTTATCAAGCTCTCTGTCACCATGGTGATCTGTGTTGATTTTCCATCTTGGAACTTACTCTTAACATGTCTTTTTTTGGTAGCTTCCTCCACCATTGCTTTTCACCAGATGCTGTGTGCTGCCATTATCTTTTTAAAAATAATAATGAGGTCATTTGATGCTGACTTTGCCTCACCTTGTGGTTTGGGATACTCTTTCTAATTCTAGTACTTATTTTCTGTTTCATTGTTATTGTTTTCTGATCGACCTGTGGTCCTAGTTTTAATCCCTTCTTTTATCGGATAGTAAATTAACTATTTTCCCAAAGGCTGACTGACTTTGGAAATTTAATCTTTCCATATTAGCTCTAGATGGCCGTGGACTAACTTGGCTGACACAGTTCACATGTTGGGAGAAATGCTGAGGTTCTTTCTCAGCTCAAGAATGGCCATTTCTCTTAAGGAAATGTGAAAGAATGTAACATTATCTCCTTAGAATTTCTGCATCAATGTATTTTAATTTTTTATGGCACTTTTATTCTGCTATTAGTAATGTAGTGTGATGAAGTACGTAGCCACTGTTAAGTATGCAAAAACCAGTATTTCTAAAACAGCACAGTGCTGGCTCTTATGGAATGACACTGCATTTTTCATCTTACTAGTTATTTTTTCATCTATTGTGGGGTTAGTTATACCCTGTTTTTACTGTGCTGGCATTATTTGTGGGGATCCCCCACACATATATTGAAACTCCCCAGTTACTATTGGTAGGTGGAGATGGCATTGCTGTTTTATGTTTTTATTAATTTTTTTAATCCTATAAAATGACTGGTGTTCCCATTTTTGCAGTGGTTCCCAGTTCATTCTCTGCTGCGTTTGTATTGCTATCCAGGCTAACAGTATCATCCAGAAATAATGAGAATTCCGGACCATTCTTGGCAATAATTCTACACATTAATTCTTTGGTAGTGACAGAGTATTCCCATGACTGGGACTTAATCCTGTTAAAGTGGCAGAAACAGAAACTGGGGGGTTGTACTTTAATTGGGATGTCTCTGTGCTTAAGTTCCCTTTATGTGATGACATAATTTATTTTCAAGTGGATGTTTCTTTATCATGAGGAAATTAATGTTCAAATCCTTGGTTCAGGATATAGCTTGTTATTAGAGATAGAGGGGAATGTTTCTTTGTATACACCATAGCCTGCATAGCATCATGCTCTAATGTGATACAACAGGTCTGCTGATTACATACTTGTAGACTGTGCTTGCTGCCCATGAACAAAGTTTACTCAGCAGCAAGAGAGGCAGGATGCTAATGAAATTGTTCTGTTTGCTGATTTTGAGGGTGGATAATCACTTAGCAGTCTTTCTGTATTTATAAGAGGTAGTTAACACTAGGTTGTACTTGTGCATGCTTGTGGTGTGTGAAATGGCATTTGAAAAATGAAACAAGGATCACTCCATGTGTGTAGCAGGAATCTTAAATGGTCTTATTAATAAAATCAACCTGGTGCCAGTTATTGGGGTGAATGCTGGAAGATCAGAGAAGCAGAACAAGCCACAGCCACCTCACCTTGCCAATTTCTCAGCTGATTCTGTTTCCTCAAACTGGAAGCCTCTGAGTCCTCCTCATCCAGAATGGATCTCAGCTGAACTCAAAAGCCTAAAAGCTTAACCAGTCTAGTTCCTGGTCCTCACGCCTTAAATACCGTTCTGCTTTCTGCCATCACTTCCTGGGATTAAAGGCATGTGTCACCATGCCTGGCTGTTTCCAGTGTGGCCTTGAACTCAGAGATCCAGACTGATGGATTTCTGCCTCTGGAATGCTAGGATTAAAGGCAGGAGTGCCACCATTTTCTAGCCTCTGTATCTAGTGGCTGTTCTGTTCTCTGACCCCAGATAAGTTTATTAGGGTGCACAATATTTTGGGGAACACAATACCACCACATCTGTGTATAGGTATATTTCTTGATTTTATCATGTGTTTCTGCTTTTTTAACTTCTGTGACACAGTATCTGACTGAACAACTGAAATGAAGAAAAGAGTTGTGTTGGTCATGGTTTCTAACCGGGGCTAGCTCTGTCCTGTCTGTGTGATGGAGAGGCAGAACATTGTGGTGAGGGAAATCTGCTCACCCCATGGTGGAAGGAATGCAGAGAGATGGATCAGAAGGAGCCAGTGAGGTGATGCCCTAGAGAGGCATACTCCTGTGATCCACTTCCTCTAACTGGTTCCACATCCCACTAGTTCTCAATAATACCATTAAAATATGGATCTATCAGAGAATTCAGCTATTGATGAACCCAAAGACCTCATGGTCAATTGCCTCTCAATGGCTGTATCCATCAGCTGGGGACCAAGTCTTCCAGACATGAATATTATGAAGGACACTTTATAACCAAACTACATGCCAGGGATAAGTCAAAGATAAAGAATATACATTCCTTCATTTAGAAATTATTTAACCCGTAAATATATCTCTATTTGGCATAATAAAAGAAATCAATAGAATGAAATAGAAAACTCAAAATAAGACCACGTATATAAGACTTGATGCATTGCAGACTCTGCATTGCCTGTCTTTACAAGCTCCAAGGACTGTTTAATAAATTATGCTCGGTCAATTCTGTGTGGAAACAGAAAATTGAATCTCAGGCTCACTCTGAATACTACAATCAGTTTCAGATGGATATATGGGTTTTTTTCTTTATTATTATGTGTTTTTAATTTTATACATCAGCCATAGGTTCCCCTGTCCTCCCCCCTCCCACCCCCCCCCCCACCTTCCCCCCAGCCCCTCTCCTCCATTCCCATGTCCTCCAGGATCAAGGCATCCTGGGGATTCATTTAAACCTGGTGGATTCAGTACAGGCAGGTCCTGTCACCTCCTGCCAGACTGAGCAAAGTGTCCCTGTGTAAGCCCAAGGTTTCAAACATCCAGCTCATGCACTAAGGACAGATCCTGGTCCCACAGACGGGGTGCCTCCCATACAGATCAAGCTATTCAATGGTCTCACTTATCCAGAGGGCCTGATCCAGCTGGGGGCTCCACAGCCTTTGGTTCATAATTCATGTGCTTCCATTTGTTTGGCTATTTGTCCCTGTGCTTTTTGCAATCTTGGATTCAACAATTCATGCCCTTGCAGACCCTCCACTTTCTCCACAGTTGGACACCTGGAGCTCCAACTGGGGCCTGGCTGAGGATCTCTGCATCCACTTCCATCAGTTATTGGATGAGAGTTCCAAGATGACTGTTAGGGTGTTTAGTCATCTGATCACCAGACTAGGTCAGATCAGGCTTTCTCTCGACCATTGGCAGCAGTCTACAAAGGATATATCATTGTGGATTTCTGGGGACCTCTCGAGCACTCTGCCTATTCCTGTTCTCATGTGGTCTTCATTTATCATGGTCTGTTATTCCTCTATCTCCCTTTCTGTTATTGATCTAGCTGGGATCTCCTGCTCCCCTAAGCTTCCTTTCCCTCAAATCTTGTCCTTCATTACTCCCACTGTCATCCAGGTTGTTCATGTAGATCTCATCCATTTCTCTGTCATTGGGTGATCCTTGGGTCTTTCCTAGGGTCCCGTTTTCTAGGTAGCCTCCCTGGAGTTGTGTAGCAGTCTAGTCATCTTTGTTTTACATCTAGTATCCTCCTATGAGTGAGTACACACCGTGTTTGTCCTTCTGAGTCTGGGTTACCTCACTCAGGATGATTTTTTCTAGATCCATCCATTTTCCTGCAAACCTCATGATGTCATTGTTTTTCTCTGCTGAGTAGTACTCCATTGTGTATATGTACCATGTTTTCTTTATCCATTCTTCAGTTGAAGGGCATATATGGTTTTAAATATCAAAAAAATACTTTAATTTTGTGAGAAAGTATGGAGAAATATCTTAAAATATTAGGAATAGAGATTCTTAAATTATAAAACAGAAAAGCATAAATGTTATATATTAATATACCAAGTGTATCAATGATGATTTTCTACCATAAAATTGTATTAAACTCAAAAGTCAGATTATTCAATGAGAGACAATATTTTCAAATACATAACTAAAATGATTAATATCCATAAAGTATAAATAACACCTTTAAATTAATAAGAAAAAATAAAAGAACCCATGTGCTAGAGGAATTATGATAAAACAGGAATCATAATTAATAAACATGAATTCTCAAAATTGTGTAAAATAAAACCATAACAAGTCCCTGAGTCCTCTAAGAAGCCCTGTTTGGTAAAGGACCTAAGGTTCAAGGGACTGTAGGACTTGAGGAGGCAGAATGGGAAGGAGTATTACTGATGGGGTGGGTGGATATCCAAGGTTCAGTAGGAGCTGCAAAAGGACATATCCATGTTTTCAGAAAGCTGGAGGAAAGGTAGAGGTGCTGAGAGAGGACAGAGGCACAGACACAATGGGAAGCACCCAGGACCTCCAGCCCAGGCATGGCACTATGCACAGTTAGCTAGGACTTCACATATCAAACATCAATCAGAAAAAAATATATTACAGGCTTGCCCACAGGCTAATCTAGTGGTAACATTTTTCTCAGTTGAGGTTCCCTTTTCCAAAATGACTCTAGCTTTTGTCAGATTGACATAAAACTCACCAGCACATGGGTTTGGGTGTTTTGCCTGTGTGTATGACTGTACACCAATTTAAGCTTGATTGCCATGGAGGTCAGAAGGGGGTGTCTGATCTTCTGGAACTGAAGTTATGGATGATTATGAACAGCCATGTTCGTTATGGGAATTGAACCCAGATCCTCTAAAAGAACAAGTGCTCTTAGCCACCCAGCCTTCTCTTCAACCCTTTGGGGTTGAAGAGAATTCCTAAAGTTCAATTTTAATGAAGGGAACCAACTGTACACTTACAGAGAGAGCAGGTTGGTCCTTTAACCTACCTGTCTTTGACAGAACCTAATCTATTAAATGCAGGCACACTATGCCCACAAGCCAGTCTTTGGTCATCTAGTACTCTGATATAGCTCCCTGACTCAATTCACTGTTGAAGAGCTAAAGAGTCCTTACTCTATTTGGTAATGCTGACTTGTTACCAGTGGACAGTCAGTCAGTCAAGCATGAGGAAAAATATTTCACAGGTGAATTCATGACAAGTCCTGGGTCCAGTGAGAAATCTGATTCTGTTCAAGTTTTGTTCCCATGCCTTCCAAAGAAAAGCCAGTGCTCAGTGGCAAAGTGCTATAAATCATTTTCTTCAGGACTACTACAATGGAAAGAATGATACCTCAGACTAGAAGCCAATTCCCTGTGAATATAGCATGGATCAATGGGAATTTATAGCTCAGGTATAGATTGGAAAATCAGCTCCAGGTCTTCATGGAACTCTGACATGACCCTGGCCATGTTGGTGTATGGGAATGAATTTGATATTAGTGGAGATTAAGTGTACAAGGTAGGCAGAGGCAGTCCCTTGCTGAAGTGGCTCAGGTGGGTTCTTGATGAAACCAGACTTGATCAGTAAGGCCCAGCTAGACCCAAATGATGGGCCCGGCTAGCTCAGTCAGTAGAGCATGGGACTCTTAATCCCAGGGTCATGGGTTCATGCCCCACGTTGGGCGCCAGATATTGGTGAAATTATTTAGGCCATTCCACATAGTTAAAAGGGAGATTTATTTTGTGGGGTAACTTACAATGAAGGGGTAGGTTGCAGGGTCTGGCAAAGGTATAGTACAGTCCGGCAGTGTTCTCTGGAGAACTCTGCTCAGTCTCCCTCCAGCGTCCAGGGTCCCAGAACCAAGCGCACGACCTCCTCTCCATCCTCCGTCTTCCGTTTCCTTCTCTGCCCTGCCTTGTGGGCGTGACCATTACTGAAGCCTCAATGGGGGTCGGAACTTCCCGGCCAATGCTGGGATGGCTATCTACTACATCTAGACCCAAATGATGGATCAGAAGTGTGAATAATCTTTTCAACAAGTACTTCTCATTACCTCTAGTAAAGACTTCCTACTTCTCTTTCTTTCAAGATATCTCTTGTAAATTCTATTTTATTATTATTATTTTTGAGTCAGGCTGCTTCACTGTATCTATGAGTGATCTGGAACTTACAATGTGTCTGAGTTAGGGCTTTTATTGCTGTGAAAAGATACTGTTACCACAGCAACTCTTATAAAGGAAAACGTGCAATTATGGTGACTCCTCTCGGGGTCATCACCATTTTGCCTTTGTGTACATCGCCATTGTACTGGAATCTTTCTCCAGATAATAAATGCTCATGCTGAGGGCATACATGGATGGTGGTCTTTTATAGGACTTCTCCAGGACCCTAACAGTAAGGACTATCACAGGTATACCCCAGTCCCTGGTACCAACTTCTGTCTTAGGGTTTCAATTGCTGTGAAGAAACACTATGACCATTGCAATTCTTATAAAGGAAAATATTTAATTGTGGTGGCTCACTTACAGTTCAGAGGTTTAGTTCACTATTGTTATGGTTGGAAGCAAAGCAGCATGCAAGCAGACATGGTGCTAGATTAGTTGCTGAGAGTTCTTACATCTTGACTCACAGGCAACAGGAAGGGATCTGAAACACTGGGTGTGATTTGAGTATATATCTGACCTCAACTTCCACCTCCACAATGACACACTTCCTCCAACAAGGCCATACCTACTTCAACAAGGCCACACCTCCTAATAATGCCACTCCTTTAAGGGGGCATTTTCTTTCAAACCACCACACAATGTGAATGTTGGCCTCAAATGTGACAAGATCCTTCTGCCTCTGCCTCCTGAGTGCTAGGACTACTTTGTGCATTTTAATTTATAGGTTGTTTTCTTTAACTCTTCCATCCTTTCCTTTAGAATTTATTTGTGAAAAAAAGAAGATAATTTCTATTTTAGAATTTCTCTCAGTGTGTTTTGTTGATTGCACACAGATGATAGAGTTTTATGTTTTTTTCTGTTGCGTGTGCATGCATATGTCTGTAGGTATGTGACTTTGTAGGTATCAACCATCAATGTGCCTTATAAAACATTTATCAAGAATGTAAAGACTTTATCAAGGTAGAAAATGTTTCATGCCCACTGTGTTGCAACAATTGACATGGCTGTCAACAGCAGATGTTGGATGTGGATATTGGACACTCTAAGGTCTAAATTAGTAGTCGATGGTAAAATAAAATGATACTACTCCTTAAGAAAAATTCTGGTCTTTTATAATACAAGTGTGCATGTGTTTACTTTAGGAGTGGTTTTTAGGAATCTACCCACAATTAAAAGGAAAGCACATGTTCCTCAAAGAGCTTGTAGATTATTCACATAAGCATCACAACAGGAAACGGAGGAAGATCCCTGTGATGTTCATGCACACAGACAGTGCTCTGCTGTAGAAAGACTAACAATGCCTGCACCACCAGCCTGGTGTGACGAGAAGTCACTATGCTGAGTGAAAAAAGCCACATGCAATGAGTTTCCCAGGATTCCCTTCATAGAAGCTTCTCTGTCTCGCCTTTCTCATTTATTTTAAAATGTTTCCTCTATTTGTTTCACTTTTCTTCTCTTTTTTTATTTGGGGTTTGAAATTTTGACACACTTTTGTTTGAGTCCTCTTCCACTAAGTTTATGGCAGAATCTATTGAGTTACTTGAAAGAAAATTTTCTGTAATTTGTTTATTTTCATTTTCTTCACCACACTTTCATAGAAAAAATACATATGTACATACATACATCCACACACATATATGTCATACATACATACATACATACATACATACATGCATGCATACATACATAAGTATCTCACTGTGTATCCCTGGCTGGTCTAAAATTCACTAAATAGACCAGGCTAGCCTTGAACTAAGAGAACCACCTGCTTCTGCCTTCCAAGTATTTATTTAATTGTACATGCCACCACATATGTCCAAACATGAATAGTCATTTTTAAGTTTCAGAAAATTTTTTTAGCCATGTTAATAATAACTCAGGCAATTTCATTTTTACAGTTTACTATGTTAAGTGTCATATTATATTTTTAAAATTTTAAATTTAGACAAAAGAACAGAAGTTTTTTTTTTCCTATGTCTTATCTTTTTTTCCTAGTGAGGAAAAATTAATAAAGTAATTGCTACACATAGTAATTTTTTAGCATTAGATGTCAGACAAATATATGAGGTGAAAATGTGTTAATTAGTTTGATTCTAAGATGAAACAGAATCATAAAATGTATCCATGTATGAAAATATTACATTAGACCCCCCAAACACATATAATTATGTTCAATTTGAATTTAAGAAAAATTGATAAAAAGTGCATTTGTAAGCTTAAATTATAGATTTAAAAATATATGTATTGTTAATCCCACTGAACAAGGGTAAAGACCATCACCCAAATTCTTTTTGTTGAATTAAAGAAGCTTTATTTCTGTCACACAGGGCAATCTTCCTAAAGCTGGGTTTGAGAAAATAGCTTTGGAAATGGTAGGACTTCTATACTCAAAACTGCAAGACTAGAGGGTTTCAAAAGGTTTTGGTTACCTAGGAATTTGGCAGAACATCTTAAAATTATTGGGCAGAACCTTTTTATCTTACCAGGGCAGAGGTCAGGGTATAGGGTGTGGAAACTGTCAAATTCCGAAAAATGGGGCAAGATCTGTTTAAATCCAAGTTTTACAGAAAACAAAAATGAACTTTTTTTGAACTTGTAACAAGATGGCTTTTAATCTTAAGATGGAGTCAGGTTGGTCTGTCAGTATTCCAATGCAGATGTTGTTTTTAACATGTAAGGGGAGGAATTGTTCCCTTTCTCCTCTCACTCCACTTGTCCTCTGTTATCTCCCCCTTTACAGCTACCAGTCCTTTCTTTGATTAGATTATTGGCAATTTCTTTTCTATACATTAGAGTTTCATAAGCATCTTCAGTAAGTGTCTGGTTATTGGCTGTTCTGGTGGTTAATTTTCATTCTTGGTTTGACTGTGTTTGGAATCACGGAGGAGACACATGCTGGGCTTCTCTGTGAGGGACTATCCAGGTAGGCTTAATGGGAGAGGGAAGACCCTCCATGGCTGAAGCTATCCCATGCTCTGAGGTCTGCAACTGAATCCACAATAGAAAAAGAGAGCTGAATACCAGCACTGATCTCTGTTTCTTTCTCCCTCCTCCCTCCCCAACTTTCTACTTCCTAAGTGAGGCTGCAATTTGACTTAATACCATGCCTTCCTCAAACTATGAACCCAATCAGCCCTTTCTACTTTAAGCTGCTTTTTACAGCTATGTGAAAAGTAACTAATACAGAGACAAAAAAAAAAAAATCTTACCCGTTTCTTAGAGGTAGTTGAAATAAGCCAGAAACCAGAGATCAAGAGTAAAATTCATGATCCATTCAGTCATTAAATTATACATGATATTCAATCCCTAACACTTTACAAGGGAGGAAAGAAATGAAAAAGCCTTGGCAAGAAAACAGGTGAATCTCCAGATCTACAGGAAGGAGAAGAGGGGAAGGGGAGCAGGAGAGGAGGAGAGGAGGAGGAGGAGGAGAGGAAGAAGAAGAGGTGAAGGAGGGGAAGAGGAAGAGGAGGAGGAGGAGGAAAAGGAGGAAGAGAGGAAGAAGCACAGGAGATTGCTGCTACACTGGAAAGAGAATTGTCCAGAACACACAGATGACTCTTGACTCACGGGCTAGCGCTAATATGGAGCTGCAGTTTGCAAAGAGCAGGGTCACCAAGAGGGAAGGGTTTTAAAGAAGGGACAAGTTGAATCTACGTTTGGGAAGTAGGCACCATTTAAAATTCTGTTTTAAATATATACAGAGTAACAAAATGATGATGTTTTCTATCTCCATACCTCATGGCTATATGTTCTTTTCTTTATCTAAATCATTTAATGATAGTCATTTTTCCAAATAAATATTCATACTCCTCTTTGTTTTCTTTACAATTATAATACATGTTTAATTAACCTGAGGTACTTAGTTTATTAATTTTCATTCTTTTGAAAATGCAACTAACTTAGACCTATATTTTCTTCCTAGTTCCTTCTTTACTGTGTTTCAAGATTTGACTACTTTTGTATTTCCTCAGTGGACTTGAAATACTTCTTATTATTAATATTATAATACAGGCTTCAATGCATATTTATAAAATCTTCTTTACTTACAATGTATCAATTTATAATTCAATTTTGTTTTGCTTTACATATTTTTCAATATTTTGTGAACTTTGAAGCTGTGTTGTTAGAAACACAATTTTATAATCTCAGTTTTTAAGGGTTTATTTTATTTCTAGTTGCATGTATGCATTTGTCTGTATGTGGGATAAGTGCATATGAGTGCAGGTGCCTACAGAAGTCAGAGGGGAGTACTGGATCCCCTGGAGCTGGAGTTGTAGGCAGTTGGGAACCACTTGATGTGGATTCTGGAAACTGAACTCAGGGCCTCTTAACTCAGGGGCCATCTCACAGTCCCTCTATCAATTTCTTGAAAAACTGGAGGATTTTTCACATTAAATGGAGTTTGTTGTTTTGTTTTGTGTCTGCTTTGACACAGGTCTATACTGTGTAGTCCAGGCTAGCCTAGAACTAGCTGTGTAGACCCAATTGATCTTGAGCTTGAGGCAATCTTGCTGCCTCTACTTCCTGAGTGCTACCATTACAGAGGTGCAACACCACACTCTAATTTGTCTTAAAGTTAATTTCGTTTGAGATTTCACCATCACCTTTTTGGATAATGTTTCTTTTTCCATCTCCTCTTATGATTTTTCTTGCATATGTAATGTTTCACCATATCTCATGTTAACTCCTTTAAATAGATATATTAATGACTGTTTCTAATCTCAGCTTCACATTTATTGACTTAATCATTTTTCCTAACTTTCCCTATATTTTGACTCCAGTATATTTGAATTGATTTCTTATTCTAATATTCCAGCTTGTTGATTTCATTTTTTTTATGATTGCTGCTCCTTTTGAACACACTGGAATTTTCCTTGCTTGTTCTGAGACTTTTCTTCTACATATTTAGAAGCTAACCTCTTGCATGCCACAGTATTGTCCCCAAATGCCTGATTCACAGATACCATTGCATCTGAAATCATTCTTTGCTCTGTGTTCCCCATGGGGACTGGAACTCACTATTTCCAAGTAGCCCTTCGCAGGGTAGGTGCAGTTGCTCAGGGTCACGGCTGTGTGTCTCCTGAGCTCCCCATATTTACACTTGCTGTGTAATGACATTTGCAGGACTTTCTGGATTGGCCTGCAGAGTCTCAAGAGTCCCGTGTCCCTCACTTGGCTTAGGACTCAGACTTTTCTCCTCAGCATTAAAGCCTCTTCAGCAACTATGGCTGTAGCTGGTAAATTCTTCTGCCCTAACTCAAGAACATTCTCAGTTTCCCTCATCTTGAATTTTTTTTTAAGACTTATTTATTTATTATGTGCACAGAAGAGGGTGCCAGATCTCATTACAGATGGTTGTGAGCCACCATGTAGGTGCTGGGAATTGAACTCAGGACCTCTGGAAGAGCAGTCAGTGGTCTTAACCTCTGAGCCATCTCTCCAGCCCCCCCTCATCTTGAAAAATTGTTCCAATAAGTATAAATTCCAAAATATAATGCTAATTTTATCATTAAAATACATATGTGTTTTCTACCTTTCCTTTTAGTATTTTTATTAATTGTTCATCATCATTATTTGTGTGTATGTGTGTGTGTGTGTGTGTGTGTGTGTGTGTGTGTGTGTGTGTGTGTAAAAATTACAAGCATACACACACTGTGGTATCCATGTGGAGGTCAGAGGATAACTTTGGAAATCAAGTCTTGCCTTTGAGCTCAATCCCAGGAATTGAACTCAGTCATGCTTGGCAGCAAGTGCTTTTACCTGCTGAGCCATCTTTCCTCTCTTGAGGAATTTTCTGTTTGTCCACAAAGTATTGTTATGTGTGCAACTTTCTAGTCATGACTGACAGTCTTAGAATCTTTAGGGTTTGGAACTCCAAAGCTCCACCACCAAGGTTCTAATAACTTATGTTCATTCTAACTTTTGGAAAATCCTCAGCCTTTTTCTTTTCATATGTCTTCCTTAATCCTCCCCAGTTTTTCATCCCTTATCTGAAGCTGTGTGTGGTTAACCATGTAAGCTGTCTTATTTTTCTGTTGTTTTGACATTCAGGCAACCACTATTAGCTTTAGACCTATCTTTAACTTCTCCTAATTCTGCCTGGAAATAACTGAGATTATCTTGTACACTTGTCTTAATTTCTTGATTTAAATCTACACACACACACACACACACACACACACACACACACACACACACACACATATATATAAAATCTTAGCTTTTAATACCTTCCATACTGGAGATTTGATAATGCTGTATATGCCTCCTCTGACTGATTCTATTCCTGTGTCTTGTTTCCCATGTTTTATGGTGATCATTAACATTACGACCCCATATTTGCTAAGATGTCACTTGGTGGGAGTCTATGATGTCTGTTTAGAGTATGTTGTCCTCTAAAGATCTAAATTTGTTAATGTGGACAACAGGGGTTTCTGCTACACCAAAGCCAAAGCCAATTTAAAAGAATTTCTGGGGTGGGGTGTGGAGCCTTTAATCTTAACACCTGGGAGGCAGAGAGGGAGGCAGATTTCTGTGAGTTCAAGGCCTCCCTGGTCTACAGAGCTAGTTCCCAGGCTAGCCAGAACTATACAGTGAGACCCTATCTCAAAAAAAAAAAAGACAAAACAAAACAAAAAGTCTTGATATTAATGCTTCTTAGAACATACAGGAAAATGAACTCAACTGTTTGGGGGCCAGTTGGTGGTTATGTATTTCAGGATCAGCTATTTCAAGTTCTCCTGGGATGGACCAAGGAGTAACATGGGTGAGCATCCTACATGTGTCCTTTCATGAAACAAGTAGAACTAAACTTTATTACAACTTATGATTTAAGTGTTTGTGATTCTGGAGAACACAGGGATATGTGCTCTAGCACCCTACTTTCTGTGGGACTAAGGCTGGTCCCCATCGTCCTCAGGCTCCTGTGATTGAGTGCTTCCTGTGATGGTAAGAGGCAAGCCCTCTTAGGGAAGGTGCTGGCCTCGATGGCCTCCTGAATGTGAGCCCTGTTTTGTATTCCAGAACATGCTTTAAAGATGTGCTCATCTTCATTTTGCTCAGGTTATTAGGTATTTAGTAAGAGGCAGGGTTTGTTTGTTTGTTTTTTTTGGGTTTTTTTTTTTTTTTTTTTAAATTTTTTAGGAAACACATTTGGCATTTTTTTTTTTTTTTTTTTTTAGAAAGAGGTATTGACTCACATGTATGTTTGCACCTAGACTAATACATTTTGAAACTGTTGGTTAACAAGTGTAGTTGGAGGTAACCTGGCACTATAAATTAAAGGCTAGGAGACAGTGAAGAATCATCACCCATCCTTTCAAGAGTTAGATTTTCCCCCTTTGTTGTTCACTTGTTTGTCTGTGAGATCCTGAGATGACAGTGCATGCTTGCTGGAACTGGATTTGATACAGACCAGTTTTGATGTCATTTTGGGGAAGAACAAAGCTCAATTAATGAGACTCTTCTACTTGAGGGTTGAAATTGAGTATTGGAGAGGGAGTTCCCAGGCTTTAGATAACTATCAAAGTCAAGAAAGAACTTGCCTTTTTTCTAGGGGAATAAAGAGACACAAAAAGAAAATGGTGAATGATCCCAGCAGCAAATTTTGACATTTATCAGGTGGTTGACTGCAAATCTACACCGAAAGTGTAAAAGGAGGTTGGCGAGATGCTTCAGTGGTTGAAAGCACACAGCCCCATGCCTGGCCTGCTTACAACCTTCCATAACTTAAGGTGCAGGGGCTCTGCTGCCCCCTTGGAGTCCCCACAAGCACTTACACTCACATGTGCATACACAGACTTATAACATGTATACACACAATTAGAAACAAAGTAGAACTTTAAACTGTCATTTAAGACAATGACTTCTTTTGCAATCTCTAAATTCATTTGTATATTTTGGATGATTATTTTCAGTTTGAACATGCTGTTTTCTTATTGTTTAAAAAAATCTCAAAAAGGTATTTGATCATTTTTATTAGTCATGATCATTTTTTTTTTTTCAGATGAAAACACACAAGATACTAGTTGGGTTTGTGTTGACTCCACTTTGATCTAAACACTGTATCTATTTAAAAGTGGAAAATTACAACTCTCACAATGATAGCTTATCCGTGAGGGGAGGTATCTATATATTTAATGTAAAGAATGTAAGAAAAGTTATCAAAAATGTTCAAGCTAAACACATGGCCCTCCACATGCTCACAACTCCAGTTTTCTTAGTCCCTCATTCCGCAGTGCATGTGTGCGTTGGGGATGGAATGAGTTGGCTTTTCTCAAGTCTGTTACTCAGTCAGCCCTCAACTTTGCTTTCTGCTGCTTCCCACTCAACTCCAGCAGCTTTCTTCTCTTCCCTGGTGGGTTGCATAGCAACTGCCACTCAGCCTCGCCTCACCTGCAAAAGGTTAGCCCAACAGTTTTCATGTTTTTCCGAAATATTTTTTTTCATCTCTTGAAATAAGCAAGCCAGCTGGTGGCATTCTAAATAGAACTCCTCTGATCTGCTTCTTAAATGCAATACAGTTGTCTTCCCAGTCGTGGCAAATAAGCTGTCAGAGAAGCTCTCTGCACCAGAACTGGGGGTGTGAACGGGAGGCTCACCTCTGCCAGTCATTGGCCAGTGATTGCAATGATCATTCTCCACCTTTTTTGACCTCTGTGTCGTCGTCCTTTGAGGATGCAGCAGTTAACTAAATGGATCATCCAGGTAGCTGACATCCTGGCAATCACATGAAGGAAAACCACTGTGAGCGCTTGTGCTAAGGAGTCTTCTATGCTTCTCCAAGGCCACTCATTATGTACCATATAGTGTCAACACTCCTCATAATGCATTCTGTATAATGGTACCTTCTGGAGGACATTCCAAAGGGAGCCTCAACTGTATACGAATCTAAAATTTCAGATGAAGATTTTTATAACGTATATGCTTCCAATTCAGGAGATCTAAAGATCAGAATGGCAAAGTACCCTGTTTAGCATCACAGGGGTAAATGGCAGGTGTGGTTTGAGTCTGAAATGTCTCCCACAGACTTATCTGATTGCATACCTGGGCCCTAGCTGGTGGCACTGTTTTGGGAGTTTATGTGGCCTTTGAGAAGTGAGAACTGACTGACTGACATGGGCTTTTAGAAATGGGTCTCGAGAGTTATAGCCTGGGTCTTCTTTGGGTCCCATTCTATATGCTTCCTTAACAGCCAAACTGTGTGGCATTGTGACTTCTGGATCCTGGTGCTGCCAAAGGGTCCTCCCAGACTCCATGCCTTTCTTGCCATGGCAGACTCTATGCTCTGAATCAAAACAAGCCTCCTTTTTACAGTGATTCTGTCAAGTATTTGGCCCTGCAAATATAAAAGCAGGTGACAAAGTAGGGTTGGAAGTTCAAGTCTAGATGACTACAGGTGCTCCTTCATTTCCCAGGAATCCCTACTGATGTTACACAGACACTTTCTCAGACTTCTGATGAGTGGTGGGGCTGAAAACTACCCACAGTCCTGGGATGCCTGCTGCATCCTGAAGGGTCAAGAGAACGTGAACCACAGTTCACCACAAAGATAGAAGCCATGTCCTGTAGCAGAAATCTTAAATAAATATTTATTAATAAAATCAAACCTGAGACCAGTTATTGGGGTGAATGCTGGAAGATCAGAGAAGCAGAACAAGCCACAGCTACCTCACCTTGCCAATTCCTCAGCTGATCCTGTTTCCTCAGACTGGAAAGCCTCTGAGTCCTCATCCAGAATGGATCTCAGCTGAAGTGCTGCTGGAAGCCTAAAAGCTTAACCAGCCAAATGCTTCTAGTTCCTGGTCTTCACACCTTATATACCTTTCTGCTTTATACCATCATCCCTGGGATTAAAGGCATGAGTCACCACACTTGGCTGTATCCTTGAACAGATAGCTGGATCTCTGCCTCTGGAATGCTAGGATGAAAGGCGTGTGCTACCACTGCCTATCCTCCATGTTTAATATTGTGGCTGTTCTGTCTCTGACCCCAGATAAGTTTATTAGGGTGAACAATATTTCAGGTAACACAATATCACCGCAATGTCCATTGTGGGCTGGGGAAAGAAAATCATGGTGGCAGCAACTGGCAAGAGGTAGGCACAGATGAATGAAATCTAGTGTTCCTCTGGTACCAATGTTTTCACATTTCTCAGCACCTGTCTGTCTGTCAGGCTCAGAAATGAACACATTAAAAGGAGAGGTACCTATTCTCTGTGCAGCATTTTTCAGTGAAGCTGGCTGGCATGACGTTCGGGCAATTTTCCATTGCCAGGTTGTAGCTCTGGCTGACATGAGGAGAAGATTATTTTACTTGAATATCTTCTTCTACCGTTTGTGCTATCAGCTTGGGTGCCGTCATCTTAGAAACAGAGCTGACTGGAAGGAGACAATATTACAGGACGGGAGTCATTCGAAGTCCCCCTGCTTCTTCCTTGAAAACAACCTTCCTGTCTTTTTGTATCTCATGATTATCCTGGGAAATTGGCCTTATTCCCTGCAGGGAGGGTTCCTTGACCTCCAGCTATAGGCGGAATGTCAACGTTCCACATTCTTATATTATTTGCAGAGATTATTAATATGTTATCTTCCTCTTGATATGAAATCTTCAGAAATATCCAGCCTTCTTCCAGGTGAGTTCTCAGGATGATCCTTTAAACCGCTCCCAAGGAAAGGGAGTGATCAGCTGTCTAGCTGGTGATTTGAAAACAGCCCTAGTTAATCAACAAGGACGGTTCAAAAGCAGACAGACTCTACGGCTATTTTAAAAATTACAGTTGTGTATTTTCAACAGTAAAATCTGTGTGTTTTACCTTTTTGCAGCTGAGTTAGGAAACAATAGGTGCATGTTTTGTGTTCATGTGAAAGAATGAACTCTCAAAAAATTATGCTCAACATAAGCAAGCGGCAGTCTGTACAGACTTTAACTTGCTGTCTTATGATCCATCCTTGATTTTGAAAAGATGCAAGGTATAGCTGAGTATTGGCCTAGAGTTATAACTGTTTCTCTCAGGCTTCCATTCCCTGAAGTCTACTCACAGACGTGTGTGTGTGTGTGTGTGTGTGTGTGTGTGTGTGTGTTATAGTGCAAGAGCTCCTGGTGCCATTACACTAGGGTAGTGATGTGTTTGCAAATGTGCATGTTGAGTCCAGAATGTTGTCCCCAGGTATTGTCCATCTTTTCTGTGTTTATTTTTTATTCCTTTATTTATTTTGACACAAGGTCTCTCAATGGCTTGGAACTTTACAAGTCAGCAGGGCTGACTAGCCAGTGAGTCCCAGGGATCCTCTTTCTGCCTCCTTGGTGCTGAGATTATGAGGATACACTACCACCCCCTGCTTTTTAAAAGTGAATTTTCTAGGTCTCAAATTCAGATCCTTGTGCTTATAATGTGAACTGTGAATGTTTTACCAACTGTGCCATCTCCCCAACAAGGTTTTGGGTATTTAATTTATTGTCTGAGCTCGTAATAAAGTGCTTCTCACAAATGTCTTGCTTGATGCATATTCATTGGGTATATTAACATGAATACATGAAATTTTTTTTAATTCCATGATTTGGTTAGTCTGGGGGATTTAAAAGCCACCTGTGGAATAGAAAGTGCCTCTGCATTTTCTGTTAGTGCCAATTATTTTGACAAAAGTCTGAATAGGATATGGATCTCTTGGAAAAAACATTTACTATTTTTACAAAAGGGACTGTGCATATTTATGTAACACCATGTTGCTTTAATACAAATGTGCATTGTGTGATGTTGAAATGGGGTCAATTATTTGTAGTGTATGCCTTGCTTCTCAAGTTAAAAAAAAAAAAAAAAGAAAAAAGCTGAATAAAGACACCGGAATCTCTTAAGCATTAAAGCATAGTTTCCATTCAGTAGTAACAGGTACCATTTAATTTATGAGTCATAGTGGATATCTCTGCCTCAGAAGCTAATTGACTTTGACCCCAGTTAGGAATTCATAATGTGAACTGAACAAAAGGTATTTAGTAAAAATAAACACATCTTAACACTGTGACCTTATAATATTATCATTTTGAGACTATGGTAGCTCCCACTGAGAAATCATCTAGGCAAATAAATTATTGCTGTAAATACCATGTTTGCTGTTCATGATTTAATTTCATGTCACCAAAAGGCCACCAATGGATCCACAGCTCAATAGCATTGATGATGAAGACGTTGCCTACTCGTTTGTGTCTCTGTCCTTACAAAAAAGTGATTTTCAACAAGGCCAAGGCCATTTTAACATGGTAGGTGTTTTTTCCTTGTTGTATAGGAAGGAGAGAGGCTTGGTTCTTTAAATTGCTTTGCCTTGCACTCTAGAATAGGTATTGACCGTCAGAAAATAAGTACACATTTAAATCCCTCCAATTATGTGTTGCTAGGTTAAGAACAGTAAGCATGGGAGTTAGTATAAGTTAACATCTCCTACTATAGGAAACACATAGGAATTTCAAACCCCTAGAAAGAGGCTTGCTATTAGAGGAGTTTATTTAAAAGTCATGATGCTTCCTCCATGCTGTGCAATTATCCAGAAACTGCTCAAAAGGGAGATAATTTTGCTTCCTTTGAAGGCTGAAGACTCGGCCCTGCTTCCTTCTGGGACACATACAGACCACCTCAGTTTTTACCCATTGAGTAAATAGAATCAAAATATCCCAATTGCAGGTCTCTAGAGTCAGTTGACTAATGGGCGACCATTCGAGTAGAAGCTAAATAGATCTTGTTGGTTGTATCTGTCTTTCTGAAAGCGCATCTGCCCAGAGAGACAATGCCAAGCTCTGATGCTCCTGACCTTCAATGCAGCATGGCCTTGAGCTCTCCCTGATCTGGCTACCCTGACGAAGCAATGCACTGTGCTCATCTCTCTCTGTATCAGTCATCCCTCCTACCACATTAGTCACTCCTTAAACCAATAAATACACTTAGTTGCCAATGAACAAAATCTGTTTACATTGGCTTTAGATCTCTCTCTCTCTCTCTCTTAGATTTATTTATTTATTATATATACAGAACTCTGTCTGCACATATCCCTACAGACAAGAAGAGGGCTCCAGATCTCATTACAGATGGTTGTGAGCCACCATGTGGGAATTGAACTCAGGATCTCTGGAAGAGCAAGTAGTGCTCTTAACCTCTGAGCCATCTCTCCAGTCCAGACTTTAAATCTCAAAATAGTGTTTGCTACAGATCCAGTGTGGTCCAGCAGCTCCAGAATTAAACTTCTCACCCATTTTTCCTGGCTCATGATTGCTCTGCTGTCTTCATCTTCATCAGGTTCCTAGTTGCTCTGAGTATATAATCTACCAGCTGAGGAACTCCTAATAGATGTCTCCAAATTCTAGGGGATCATTGCCTCTGAATGGTCTAATTAATCAAATGCAATTAAAATGCTAACCAATGCACACAGAGGAATAGTATTTAAAATAATCATACAAAGGTAAAATGGATTCTGGGTAAGCAACACAGCTACAATGTAGTAGAAGTCTGATGTGCAGGCGTCATTTTCAGCATTCTCCTCACGGATGAACTACATTTCCCAGCATCCTTTGCAGTTACATGTGGCCAGGTGACTTAGCTGAAGATGATGGAATGTGTGTGGAAGTAAGGTCCTAATTGTTATGTGTGGTCCACACAGCCCTCTTCTGGGAAACCTCAGTCCTTTTTCCATGTTCCAGTCAGATATTAATTTGAGAGCTTCTGGTTAAATGTAATGCAGCCTCTGTCAGGCTTGATGCCCCAGGACGGGCAAAATTCTCAACCTCTCTTCCTTTGTTTCCCATACACTATTTTAATGAGAAATAAAAAAGAAAAACAGAATTTACTGCAAATGCTGTTGAAATATCAGGATTGTGCCTTTTTTTATCAAGTACTGTTCCCTAATACAGTCTTTGTATATATAATATACCTGTTCATGTACCTAAACAGCTTCCTAAATCAATCACATAATTCTGAAAACATCACAAAGTACTGTATCTCCTGATGTCAGATATGGTGACATCTCAATTGTTGTGTAAATAAATTAATTTCTATATATGTTATGTTCTAAAACATCTTTGTCTCCCATAGAGCTACAAAGATTTTCCTGCTATATTTTCTTGTAGAAGCTTTTATAATTTCAGATTTTACAGTTTGATTGAACATTTGTGTATGATGTGACAAAAAGGTCAATGCTCATTATTTTCTTTAGGGAATATTGAAGAGACCAACCCCATGGATTCCAAAAGAATTTTCTTCCTTAGTTAAATTGATTTGACAATAAGTCAAAACTGAGGTAATCATGTATATTTAATTAAATGTCTGCCTATGATTTATGTCCCATCATCTATCTTTGCACCCAAAACAAACTATCTTAGTTATTGCTGCTTTATAGTAAGTCATTAAATTATGTAAGGTTAAAATTCCAACATTCTGATTTAAAAGAACATTATTTTGTTATTTTAAATCATTTCTACTTTTAAGTAATAATCTAGAATCTTTCTAGGACTGTATAATACACCAGCTTCATTTTACATATTTTTGGCCCTAGTATCAAATATTTCTTTAAAGAATCCAGTTTTTTTTTGTACTGTGTTCCAATAATAGAAATGAAGATCTGGGTATTTGGTTTCAGCACAATCAGTTTGTACAGAAAGGGAATGTATTCATATCCTAATGCACATATGCACAGAGACCTTCATCCCATCTAAGATTAGTATAAATATGTGTCCAGCTATAAACTAAGCCACACATGAGTTCATATAGCTCCCTTTACTGTAAATCACCAAACCACGTAACATCTTATATTTTCTTGTTGCTCATCTGTAACGTCCCACTCTAACATTAAAAATGTGACATCCACCATCCACCATATGTAAAATGTATGATTAATTCCAGCTTATTATGAAGTAGCATCCTACTCACTAACCCGTGCTCTCTGCTAGACAGCATCCCTTCCTCTCCTTCAGTCATACAGACTTGACTCACTTTCAAAAGATGCAATGCAGCATCCCCTCCCTCTAATCCATGAGTAGTTTCACACATTTATGACCCACTTAGATGATGTTGTCTGTCTGAACAACCATGCTGAGATCTCTGGTCCTAAAGGAGTCAGTAGTTTGCATGCATTATGGTTTACACTTTGTGCCTGTGGGTTTTGACATATTCATAGTGCCATGTGCTTATTATCATGATACTGCATTATCTATAATAGTTTCACAGACACCAAAAACCCCCAGAACTTAACTGACTTAATTCTTCCCCATCTCCTGCTTAACCTTTGGCAATTTATATATGTATGTATGTGTCATATTTACCAAATATATACACACATATCTTTATATCTGTATATATTGTGTGTATATTTACCATTATTGTAATTTTCTCTTTTTATGAATGTTAGAAATTAGGATCATATGATACATAATCTTTCAGAGTAAACTTCTGCCACTAGCCAATAGCTATTTAACATCACTTCGCCTCTTTTATTATTAGTTTTTCTGTTATTTTAGTGATTTCCTACTTTTTTTAATCTCAGATGAACTTTTAGCATGTTGAATATGATATGTGTATGTGATATACTTGGAGGAGACACTTATCCTACCCTGACTCTATTAATCTTTATGAATTTGTACCGTCATATGGTCATCCATATTTAAAAGGTTTTCATATTAGTTGCTTTTTACATATATTTATTATTTATTTGTGTGTGTGTGTGTGTGTGTGTGTGTGTGTGTGTGTGTGTGTGATGACTTCTCACGTGTGTGAGTATGTATATACCAGCGTACATACGAAGTTCCGAGGACAACTGTGGAAGTTGGTTCTCTTCTTCCGCCACACAGGTCCTGGGGATGGAATTTAGGTCTTCACACTTGACAGCAAGCATCTTTCTCTACTGAACACTGACTCCTTGATGGGGATGGAATTTAGGTCTTCACACTTGACAGCAAGCATCTTCCTCTACTGAACACTGACTCCTTGATGGGGATGTCATTTTGTATGCTGTGATGTGTTGCTCTGCTTTGTTGGTAAATAAAGCTGTTTGTCCAATGGCAAGGCTGAGTAAAGTTAGGCAGGACATTCCAACTAGAGGGAAAGGAAGAAAGAAAGAACAGTGGAGACACTGCTAGCTGCTGCCAGGAGAAGCAAGATGTAAAGTACCAGTGAGCCACAAACTACATGGAAAAGTATAGATTTTTAGAAATGGATTAATTTAAGATGTAAGAGCTAGCTAGCAAGAAGCTTGCCATGGCCATAGTATAAAAATAATACAAATTTCTGTATGTTTATTTGGGTCTGAGCAGCTGTAGACCAGGCAGGACACAGGAAAACTTTCAGCTACAACTCCTTATAGCTATTGTTTCACATAATTCTGTGCCTTTTTTTTGTCTTCTTTTGGTGTGTGTGTGTGTGTGTGTGTGTGTGTGTGTGTGTGTGTGTGTGTGTGTGATGTGCACACATGTGGAGTGGGATCTCAATACCATCCTGTGTGCTGAGTCTCTACTTATTTATCCCCTGTTATTTGTGAGGCAGACTGGAGGAGCTGAAGCTCTCTGGGGGAAATCATCTAAGGGTTGGGCATGGTTAAGCACTAGAAGGAGCCCATATTAAGGACTGCTGAGAATGCCCACATCTTAGTCAATCTATGATGTGAGCATACATTTAGTTTCTTTTTACTTTGGATAACTTGAGCCATTACCAGAAAGCCCCTCAACTGTCATAATCCTTTCTGTGTCTGGTTGCCATAGAGAGGAGAGTTGCCAGCAAGTGGTCCTGCTTTTGGAGACAGTTGAGATGGACATTCTGAAAACTGGGCTGCCTTTATTTCTCCGTCTGCCTCAAGGAGCATCACAACAGCAGCTTCGACCCAGAGCACAGATTCTATTGCACAAAGCTCTGCTTTAGCTACAGCAGCTTCTGAGAGCATGCACAGGTTTCACCAGATGGCCCCACTTGCCCACAGCTCCCCTCTCTTAGGCCAGGGGAAGGTGCTTTCCTGATGACTCAGTGATAGTATTGTTATTTGTACAACGCAAAGCCTTGGTCCTCAGACAAGGCTTAATTGGTATGATTGGAAACTTAACTGTGATTGGTGCAAATTTTGACCCAAAATTTGCATAACATACCCATGGCATTCTTGGCTTCTTGATATCTAATCAGGCCGCGTCCAAGGTGTCTTGTGGTAGCCTGGAGGTCCCTTGCAGTGTGCATCCCTTTGTATTGCACTATGGAGGCCTAATCAGTGTTTTTCTCAAATTGTCTTTAGTGTGATCTCTGCTGTGGTAGGGAAGGTGAGGCTTCCTGCATAAGGAGCAGGCCAGGATCTGGGTTGTCTGCTATGTCTTGGTGACAGCAGCAGCTGCAGGGAGGTGGCTGAAGAGTTTCAGAAACCCACTGAGAAACAAGGGCCCCAGAGCTCAGCCTGCTTAGTGGTGACCATGAGAAGTTGCTGAAAGGTTCCAGAAAGGAACTGGAAGGAGGAGCTATGAGAAACTCCAAGGACCACGGAAGCATCGAGAAGGGAAGATGTATCAGGAAGCTGAAAGTTTGTGAAGATGAGAAACTGGAGGTGGTCAGGAGTTAAAGCTTGAAGGATGGTGAGCCCTACCTGAGGTGAGAGTTCGAGAGAGCTGTCAGGGTTAGGGGACAGTCCCCAACACCCAGAGCTCGGAAGCTGTAACACAAGCTGTGGATGTTGGTGCCCTGAGTACTAAAATCTCTTCCCGAAGCATGCAGATCAATAAGCCTATGGCTCTAAAGACTTGCAGTCCTAGGTCTATAAAGCCAAGGATTAGAGCTATATGCTTTTGGGTATGGGACTCAGTCTGCTGAACTCTGGACCTTGGGGTCACCAAGAGATCTGCCCTTGCCTATGTGTGATGCCTGTCCTGATGAAAATTTAGCCAGTCACCCAGGAATTTTCTAACATGTGCAGCACTGAACTTCCCTCCTGTGTTCAGGACCCTCATTCTCTCCTGGACCAAATCTGCTGAGGTCCATTGAATGAAAGTTTCATTTTATTATATTTTTAGAACTAAGTATTGATGTTTCTTCTTTCTCACAGCTTCCTCTTCTCTGTCATAATCTCCCATTTAGTCACTTCCTGTTGTCATATCACAGTTTGGTGATTTGAGCATGCTTTCCTGAATTCTTGGAGCATATTTATAGCATATACAATTAGACTGATTATTTGTCTGTTAAATCCAGCATGTGGTCCCATATCGAATCTGTTTATATTACCCTCATGTCCCAGAATATGGGAGCTTCTTCCCTGTGCCTTCTGTGTGTCTTAATAATGTTTATTTTTATTGCACAGATTACACAAAATACATACTCAAATTGCATACAACACACACAAACTGCATACAAAACACATACAAATTTCACACAATACACACAGAAATTACATACAACACACACACAAATTACATACAACATACACACACAAATTGCGCACACATCCTTGCACATTCTATTTCATCTTTTCAAATTCTGTCAACGCCTTGTTGTGTAAGTAGGGAGTTTGGTAATAGCAAACTGTGGGATCCTTCTCTCTCACTCGTGGTTGCCATGGAGGCTTGCTTACTGGCCACTTGGTTCTTGGTTGACTTGCATTTGTTGTGTATTAACAGTCAAGCAATGACATTGGCAGAGGTCAACAGCAAGCTCAAGGCAGTCACTTCTACACTTTGTTGCCCGGGTTTTGTGTGGATGGGGCCACTCATTTAGATCTCTGCCTGATCCAGAGATTTTCTGGATCATTCAGCTATTTTTCAGGTTCTCTTTTTCTTACACACGTGTATAATTTAGAAGTCAGCTAGCAAATGGTGAAAAGCACACACCATTAGCCCTTCTCCAACCCTTCCACTCCTCTCAGCTGTCAATTTCTAACTGCTTTGCAGCCTGTCATGCCTGTCTTAAACTACTTCCGCCACCTCCAGTGAGTAAAACTTTGAGTCTGCTCTGCTCAAGCTGAGAGAGATGAAACTCCCTTCAGGCAAGAGTCTTCTACACTGGCCACCCTTACTTAAAACAATAACGTTATCCATTAGTAAATGCATCTAATTGATACATTCACTGAGAGCTTTTCCAGAGCCTGTAACTGGGTTTTCCCAAATAATAACTCACATCATTCTATGCTTGTTACCATGGAGTAGAATACCTAGGCTTATCAGGCTCTTTGCAATATCAGAGATGAACAGACACACATATATTTTAATACTTCCCAGTGCTTAAAAATGCATTAGATATGTTAGCTTGAGTGAAAAGTCTCCTTATAAATCTATCTCTTAGTCCCGTGGAAGAGGAGCAATGAATGTCAGATATTACTGTTGCTTGCCATGCTGTAGTTTATGTGCATGAAGGCATGGATTGTTTAACAGTGTGGATACACTCTGAGACAATGTGCAAACATCATACCATGTGTTTCAAATCCTGGGTGACATGGTTAGCCACATGCATCAGAGTCCAGTGTTAGATATCAGTCTGCTGTTGCCAGGGCCATAGTGTGCAAAACAGCAGAAGACTGCTAAACACAAGATAGAGGATGTAATTGAGAGACAGGAAGACCAGGAGATGCATGACAGTATCTTCCAGTGCACAAAACATAATGTTCTACTTTTTCCTTTTCTTTTTTCTAATAGTGAGACTTTCCCCCAATGGTTTTTATCATATTCACTCCCTCCAACTCCTTCCAGATTCATCCTTCTTCCCTACTCACTCAACTTTCTTTTCACTTTTTTTTTAAACTCATTGAGTCCAATTTGTTTTTTCCACATATTTTTGGACCTGTGGCTTTCCACTGGATTAGTCTGTCAGCTAGGGGCTACACTCTCAAAGAAAACTAGCTCTTTGGGGCTTGAGCTTGTATAAGTTGTCCCAGTCACTGTGAGTCCCTATGCACAGTGGTCCTGCTCTGTCCAGAACACAATTTCCTTGTAGCAAGCCTCTGGCCCTTACACCCTTTACTCTCACTCTTCCCCAATGATGCCTGGATCTTGGAAGGAAGAGTGTGAGACAAATGTTCCCTTAGGACTATGATGCCCTCTCTTCGACTTTGCACCGTGACCACTTATGGGTCTCGGCATCTTTTTAAAGAGTGAGTAGAGTGAGACATTGGAAAATGAAGGTGAGGTGAATAGTATAGTAAATGTACAAGCCAACACCATCGCACTTACTCTCTAGAGTTATGCACTGTGCAAAATGGAGAGTGCTATCCTTCATGCACCTGGAAGCACTGAAGATTTACTCACATAAGCACCCCAACAACACAGGAGCAATGACTCCTGTTTGCAATTAGAAAGCTGCAGTGTCCCTAGGTGAACGGAATTTTGTAGGTGTGTCATAATCTTAGGGATGTCCTTGCTTTCCATGGTGCACCATTGAGCAAAGCATTGTTATGCCTACTCTGGCTATATTTGTCATTCAGATATACATCAGTTTTCTTTTTAAGCAGATTTTGACATCTCCTAACATTTTATGAGAGCTAGAGAGATGGTTTAGTGGCTAAGAGCACTTGGTGCTCTTTCAGAGGACCCAAATTTGGTTCTTACCACTGATATTTAGCAACATACAACTGTGTATAACTCCAGCTCCAGAGAAGCTGATGCCCTCTTCTGGCCTCTGAGGGCTCTTGCACATGTGTGGCACACACACACCACAGATACATATAAACACACTTAAACACACATAAAAATACATCTGAAAAAAGAAATAATTTATGTCTGCAAATAAAAGTATGCAGATGTATTTTGTTGAGTATTTGTAGAATCAATTTTTTAGATTTACTACTGACAAATTTTCTTACTTGCTAAAATCTTTCATTGCTACAAAGAGTGTTACAATTAATAAATTTAACAATGGGTCACTACGCTCGTCATGTATTCACATGTAGCAATTACTCCCACCTACAGCAATGTAAAACAGATTGTGAATCAGAAACTAGGAGTAGTGTGACTGGTAGTCTTGGGGGCTGATTCTCCACCTACCTGTAGTTCACCTTCAGTGTTACTGTCTGGCTTAGTCTACTTAAAATGTTTTCAGGGTCTGTTCTTGTTATCATGCTAATGGGTATTATAGCTTCTTTACCCTTTAGGGTTAGACTGCATTCCAGAACACAGAAATAGCAATTTCTTAGATTGCTGCATCAGGCAATGGGCTTTTGATTTTCATTCATTTTTGTAAATCCTGTATCTATGAAAGTGTGTGTGTGCTTATTCAATTCTCTTTGCTATATATTTAAAGTGAATTTCTGTATTGTATTTTAACTGTGGTCAACTTTTGACCAAAGTTATTTGTTTCCATGACTTAATTTATTGACATCAAGTCTCTTGGAGCATAAAATAATTAGTAAAATTAGGGAAGCTTGTGTTCAAAAAACAAATAGTTGCTCTTTAACCTGTATTTCTCTAGTTTAATTAGTAAGTGGTCAAGATTCAGAAATGGAAAGAAAAATACTAAAAACCTATTAAACAATCTTAGGATTTACAGAATCTGTGTACTCTGTGACAGAAAAGAGAATCCGCATTTACCTTCACTCTCAAGACCATTTTTGGTAATAAGAGTTTAACAGGCTCATTTTACATTCATTTTAAGTAGTAGGAGCCTACCTGTAGTTAGAGTTTTCCTGCCTGGCCCACAGTCAGGACAAATCTCTCTCATGCGCCAGGCCCATAGTTGCTCAGAACCAACCAAGTAAACACACAGAAACTTATATTGCTTACAAACTGTATGGCCGTGGCAGGCTTCTTGTTATCTACTTCTTCTATCTTAAATTAATCCATTTCTATTAGTCTATACTTTGCCACATGGCTTGTGGCTTACCAGTGTCTTTACATGTTGCTTCTCATGGAGGCAGCTGGCAATGTCTGTCCCAGCTTTCCTGTCTCAGCCTTCTCCTCTTCCTTATCCTGCCTACCTTATCCTTTCTTCCTGGCTACTGGCCAATCAGCACTTTATTTATACAGAGTGATATCCACAGCACTTCCCATTTTCTTTTTTGTTAAAAAAGGAGGGTTAACTTTTACATAGCAAAATTACAGATAACAAAACAATTATCAAGCAAGAATTATAGTTACAATATTAAAGAAGATATCCTATCTATCTTATATTTGTGAGTCTAAAGTTTTATATCTAACTTATCTTGTATCATAACTGAGGAAATTATAACTATCTAGTCTTCAACCACATCAAAGACCTGAGAAGGAAATATTACCTGAGAACCGGGAGAAGGATGCAAGCAACTTTCGGGAATCTTGCTGGGTAGACAGAGACAGCTGGCAGCCTGGACAGTCATCTAATGTTCCTTTGTAAAGTTGGGGTATTTGTCTTCAGCCCACAGAGCTAGAGTCTCTCGGTCACTTCTCAGTGTCCTGTAGAATGTCTGGCAGTTTCCTCTGCAAAGCAGGAAACTGAAGGACCATTTTGTCAAGCAAAGTTTAGTGGTCATGTTTCTATGGGTCCTGCATGTCCAGTTGATTAAGTAGTCCATGCAAGAACAGTTTCCTGCCCAAATGGCTATTTTTGCTAAGGTGAAGATAAACTCCATATGAAGTGTCTTCAATGCCCATCCTCGTCTCTGAAGTAAAATGGTGCTGCCAGGAGCAAACATGTCTCACTGTCCAGAAAGTCTAAATTTTAAAAATATTTTAAATGCCATATTCTATAGACCTTTGAAGTGTTTGAAGATTATCTGTCTATCTGAAATATCTCTGTGTATACCTAGAAGATGTAACTAACATGGCTATGAGTATGATTATCATAGATGGCCAGTTATTAATCTATTTTTAATTATCCATTACAGTTTTAAATGATCTGTACAAACATAATACCTTAAACAAGAGTAGAAATATACACACAGCGTAACAAAATTAACTTTAAGTTTGTATCAATAGACTAAAATCTGTATCAATGTAAAACATTTTAAATGAGTTGTTGTTTTTTAGAAGTAAGTTCATTAATCTACCCTTTTATCCTATCATATCTATATCATATCCCCTTTTTATCTTTAGAAAGAGATTGTATTTAGAATCAGCTTGTTTTAAATAAAATAGTGGGTTTTTTTTTTTTTTTTTTTTTTTTTTTTTTTTTTCTGTCCCACACCAGAGGGCTCTTCTGATTTGGGACACAAGAAGCTCTTAACCTTTTTTTTTTTTTTCTTTTTTTTTTTTTTTAAACAATGTGCTTGGGTTTAGAGAAGGGTGAGCCAATTCCATCTCCAAAGCCAGCTGGGAATTTGGGCGTAGCTTTCCTTACTACTTCCTGCTGGAGGGGGGCGCTGTATCTTATGGGGACACAAAGAAAATTTTAGGATTATGGAGTAGTCTGTGAGGGTAAACTTCTGAGCCAGTTGCATTGAAACCATTCTGGATGTCGGATCATCTGGCCCATGGTGTCATCAGAGACCTTTCAGGTGGTCTTGGCTGATCAAACCTGATATATCTTAATCTGGAACAAATTCATAGCCTCTGGCTTTCTGTGGAAACAAAAGCAGAGACTCTTTTCCAAAGCAACATATCTTTATATCCAAATTTTGAAGTCAAGTACCTTTAAAATTTATATATTTGTTTAGCTCAACAGCTTTTATGATCAAATCTTTTTCTGTAGTTAAAAATCCCAAAGACAACATCAACCAGATTCTCTGTGTAATATCCATCTTCGTAAGACTGAAACGCCTCTGTGGCTGCTGGCTCTGCCCACCTCAGCTTCCCAAAGTGGCGGTGGTACAGTTTACTGCCAGCTCTGGGTCTGGAGCCATGTGTACCATCAACTATCAGAAGCAGTTCTATCAAAGCAGCGCAGAGCCCAGAAACCTTTTTGTTTGTTTGTTTGTTTGTTTGTTTGTTTTAAATGGCAAAGGCTAAATCCACCATGCAGTAGAGTAAAGTGCTGCTTATAGACTCCTCATTCCCGCCACACTGCAGGGCAGATGCACACACCAGGAACCCGCCATAGTAGCTCAAACCCAGGCTGCTGCTAACTTGAGAGAGACAACTAGGAAGCTGTTTTTAGCTCTGTTTTAGAATCTTTTTTCTCAGGTTTTAGGTGGAAACTCTTGCCCCACATTGGGCGCCATTTGTAGTTAGAGTTTTCCTGCCTGGCCCACAGTCAGGACAAATCTCTTTCACGCGCCAGGCCCATAGTTGCTCAGAACCAACCAAGTAAACACACAGAAACTTATATTGCTTACAAACTGTATAGCCGTGGCAGGCTTCTTGTTATCTACTTCTTCTATCTTAAATTAACCCATTTCTAATAGTCTATACTTTGCCACATGGCTTGTGTCTTTACATGTTGCTTCTCAAGGAGGCGGCTGGCAATGTCTGTCCCAGCCTTCCTGTCTCAGCCTTCTCCTCTTCCTTGTCCCGCCTACCTTATCCTTTCTACCTGGCTACTGGCCAATCAGCACTTTATTTATACAGAGTAATATCTGTAGCACCTACCTGCCTGAGAGTGTCAGTTTGGCCACATGCTGTACTTTGTGACACTGAAAGCAGTGAGCTCTCATTTATAAAGTAAACTGAACTGTTCTCAGAATTTTTAAAAAAATGAAAGAACATTTATATTATTTTCCTTGGTTTTCTGACTTATGTGATTTTCTCATTGAGTAAGAATTAGAAGAAAAGATTGCTTTTCTTCCTGGAAAGTGTTGTTGTTTTGCATCAAGACAACAGATATCTCATTAAACAAATCAAAGCAGTTGATAAAAACAATGATTTTTCTATGTTGGATTTTTGCAGCAAGATTTTGTGTTGGGATATTTCATCTTCATTTTGATTCGGAAATGTTGTGGGTTTGGTTGTTGTTTCTTCAAAACTGCAGTTTAGATATAAATGGTGCAGATGTTGGGAGCTTGATTTATTAAAATGGCTTCAGTACAAATCCCTCATGTAATTAAATGCCTATTCATGCATTTTTTTCCACAGTGAAATACTGTTAACAAATAGCTCTGATATAATAGCATAACAGTTAAGAGAAAACTTGGGTCTAAATGGCTAACAGAAATGAGCTGGTATGATTTTTAGAAGAACTAGCATTTTTATTGGCATTTTTTTAGTGTTGTTCACTTTGAATAAAAGTAGTGTGTGCACATTGTAAATTTGGAAAAGACAAAAAGTTGGGAAAAACCCATACCACATCTGTAGTCTCAATACCTGGACATGAGAATTCTTGATTGTCATGTGTCTCTTTGGTGATCTACTTATTCCTATTATCTTCAGACTTAGGAATTTCACTCACAATTATTTCAATGATCACCCCCTTTCATGAATTTTGCTGAAAAACAACACATATTGCTCAAGTTTTATTGTCTTCCTTGAGAAAGCTTTCTTTCAAATTAAACAGTAAAATTCATGCCAGAGAAATGTCTCATCCCTTGAGAGCATTTACTGCTGTTGAAGAGAACATGGGTTTAGTTCCCAAGACCCATGTCAGGAGCCCCTGAAACTGCCTGTAACTCTGGTTGCAGGAGGTCTGGTGCCCTCTTCTGGCCTCTATGGGCCCCTGAATGCATACTGTACACATATGCTCAGGCAGGCACATACATACACACAATAAAATGAATGTGGAAGTTTCTCTTCCTCCTCCTCCTCCTTTTCCCCTCCTCCTGCTCCTCTTCTCCTCCTCTTCTATCTCCTTCTCATCTTCCTCCTCCCCTTTCTGTTCTTCTTCTTGGCTGACAAAATAGTTCAGCAGGTAAGTGTGCTTCCAACCAAGGCTGATGACCTGAGTTTGATTCCAGGGACCCACATAGTGGAAGGATAGAACCAACTACATGTCCTCTAACTGCTCATGTGATCCATGACACTTGTGAACACAACACACCCACACACAACACAACTCTTGCCCACACACATGTAATAATCTTTTATAAAGAATATTTAAAAGGACTCCTTGTAATATGAATATTAATATGTCTTATTAATTAAAAAAAACTGGAGCCAGATATTAGAGTGAAAACTGAAAGATCAGAGAAGCAGAACAAGCCAGCCAAGTTCTTATCTCTACAAATTCCTCAGCCTCAAGAGAGAGACTTCCTGTTTACTCACACCTTATATACCTTTCTATGCCCTGCCTTCTTCCTTCCTTCCTAGTGCTGGGACTAAAGATGTGTGCCACCATGCCTGGCTCTGTTCCCAGTGAGGCCTTGAACTCAGAGATCTGGGTGGATTTCTGCCACCTGCATGCTAGGATTAAAGGCATGTACTACCTCTGCCTGAACTCTATGTTTAATATAGTGACTGGCTTTGTCCTCTGAACCCCAGGCAAGCTTTGTTGGGGTATACAATATATCATCACAGCTCCTTACTATAGCTGTCCCAGCATGCCTAATTTACCAGATTCTCATGATTTGATTCAAGCCTACCCCTCCAACTTCATCTTTGAATAAGTAAATTATTCAGTATTTTGTATGAGAAGCCTCAAGGATTGGTGCTATTTTCTTAATTTAGAAAAATGTTATCTCATTTTCCTTTAGATACTTATCTGTTTTTATTTATGAATTTTTGTTTGTTTCTCTCATCTGTAGTTCTTATTATATGTTTATATGTGCTCTTCTCTTCTAAGTATTATATATTTTTCAGATTCTGTATGTGATAAGTAATATTGTATCTGGCTTATTGATTATTATTAGTGTCCTCTAACCTTATCCATGATACTTTGATAAACCTGATTAAAATTCCATTATGTATATATTCTAATATTTCTAATTTGCCTTCAATGAGCATTCATGGTGACAAAGGCTGTAATTATCATGGGTACATACATCTGTTTGTCTAAGAAACTCATCTACTTGTCTTTGGGTGTACACTCAGAAAAGATTCCTCTCTCCTTTGATAGTTGGATTTTTATTTTCTTTAGACACCTCTTATTTTTCATAACAAACCAGTTGACAGTGTCAGAAAAAGTTTCCATGATTAATACCAACATTTGTAATCACTTCACTTTTTATTATTTTTTTATTATTATTTTATTATTATTATTATATATGTGGGTGGGGTACACACGCTGTGATGTGGGCATGATGTCAGATGACAACATTGGTTGTCTGTCCTCAGTTTTTACCTTGTCTGAGACACAATATCTTGCCATGCATTATTGCAGATGTCAGACCACATGGCCCATGATCTTCTGTGGATTGTCTTGCCTCTGTCTCCCATCTTCTTGTAGGAGGACTGGGATTGCAGAAGTATGCTTCCTCATTTGGATCTGAATTTCTGCTTTATCCACTGAGCCATCTTCCCAGCCTCATCTATTTCTCTTTATAACAACTGCTTCCAGTAGTGTATGGTCACATTCATCCTGATTTTGGCTTTCATGTCACTGGACTGCAAAGCACTACAATTGTTGACTACTTTTGAAGATACCTTTTGGCCATTTGCATATCAGTATTGGAAAAAATACCTTTAGGTTTCTTGTCCTGCATGCTGCTTCATTTAACTAATTAACTTCTTTGTTATGGAAATGGAAGATCCCTCATACATTATGGATGCTAACTCTTTACCAGGTACATGATTTTTAAATACTTCCTACTAATCAACAGCTTGCCTTTTCATTTTACTTATTTGGCTTTTTTCCCTTTGCTGTCCAGAGACTTTTCAGTGTGATGTAGTCTAACTTGGTTACCTTAGCTTTTGTTGCCCAAACTTTTTGGTGCTGTAGCTAAAAGGGATCACAAATATAAATATAATAAAACCTCCCCACTTTTATGAGTATCATAGTTTCAACTTCTACTTATAAAATTTTAATCCATTCTGGGTTGATTTTAGCATGATATTAGATAAGGGTCCAATTTCCTTTCTGCATGTGGGTATACATTTTTCCAAGCAAGATGGATTGATCATTCTCCCATTGTGTCTTCTTGCTGTCCTTATAAAAGAATGGTCTACCATGCTTATATCTGTGTTTAGAATCTATGCCCTATCTTATTGTCCTACATGTCTGCTTTGCAAAACCCACAATTATAATTTTCTTCAGTAACTGCAACTTTTGTTTTGTTTTGTTTTGTTTTTTGTTTTTTGAGACAGGGTTTCTCTGTGTAACTTTGGAGCCTGTACTGGAACTCACTTGAACTCACAGAGATCCACCTGGCTCTGCCTCCCAAGTGCTGGGATTAAAGGTGTGTGCCACCACTGCTGGGCTGTAACTTCAACTTTTTAACATAATTTGAAATCAAGAAATTCTTTTCAGAGTAATTTTGTAGTTCACAAAGTTTAGAGTTATTTGAATCTTTATGTGAAAATGCCACTGGGATTTTGATAATATTTTTCTGAATCTGTGTATTACTTCCAGTGGTAAAGATCTACTTGTAATATTAGTTATTGCAGCCCATAAACATATAATGCTTTCTTATTTCTACATGTCAGACTTTTTTCATACATATTGCTATAGACCACAGTGTGCATATCATTCCTTCCTTAGTTATCTAGTTTCTTCTTCATATTTTAGTCTTCTTGATATAGTGAAATTGTTTTCTTGAGTTCGCTTTTGGGCATATTTCAGTGGGAAAAAACACAACTGGTTTTATGTGTTAATGCCTTTATCCTGAAACTTTACCACATTTATTAACCTTTTTGTTGGAAAATTTGTGGGGTTTGGTGAAGGAGAGATGGGCCAATAGTTAAGAGTGCTTGCTTTTCCTTCAGAGGACCTTTTCTGGTTTTGGAAGGTATTGCATTCACATACACATATCCCTATATAGAGACACATGAACATACACAATTAAAAGTCAAAATACAAATAAAAGGGGGCCTGGAGAAATGGTTCAGTGGTTAAGAGGGTTAAGAGTGCTAGTTCCTTTTGCAGAGGATGAAGGTTTATAGATACAATAAGATAAAATGGTAGATTATTAAATCTATGTTTAAAAGGCAACTACTAGTTTTAAATATTTTACTTTGGATTGGATCTTTGTACTTTGTATACAAATTTTGTATATTGATACAAATTTGAGATTAATTTTGTTAGAGCATATTGTACATACATTTCTACTCTTATTCAAGATACTCTACCTATACAGCTCACTTAACAATGTAATGTGAATTTCTAGTCCTTGAAAGTTATTATTACCAAGTAATTAGGATATAAATAAATGCAAGTTAGTAGTTAGTCATTACAATCAAACTCATAGTCATGTTAGGTATGTTTTCAATATAGCATTTAATATAGCATTTAAGATGTTTTAATAACATAGTTTTTTGGTTTTTGTTTTTTTGGTTGTTTTTTTTTTGGGGGGGGGGGCAATGAGATATGTCTGCTCCTGGCAGCACCAATCTACTTCAGAGAAGATGATGGACATTGAAGAAACTCCACATTGAATTTACTTTCTTTGTGGCAAAAGTTAGCCACTGGGCAAGAAAACACCCTTGCACTGAGTGCTGACAGTATGCTGTCCAAATGGGACAAGCAGAACACAAAAGAAAGTACTGCTGAACTTTGCCAAGACAAGGTAGAAAGACCCTTCAGAAAATCCTGCTTCACAGATAAGTCTGTCAGATAGTCTAGGCTTGTAGGCCAAAGATGATGCCCCAATGTTGCAGAGGAAGCTTAGGTGACTGTTCAGGCAGCCAGCTGTTTTTGTCATTTCTCATATTCATGGAAGTTGCTTGTTTGTACTCCCTGCTTACTCAGTTAATATTATTTCCTTCTCGCATCTCTGGAGTTGAAGACCAGATAGTTATAGTTTTTCTTGTTAACAAATTCACAAAATAAACTCATTGAAGAGGTATAAAGTATATAAGTTTGAGAAACATCCAAAGATAGTTTTCAGTTGGTAATACAAGTTAGGATAGAAAGTGAATTAGGCACAACAGTTTAGACTCACCAAATTAGGATAAATAATGGAGTATTTTCTATGAATTTGTCAAGTGTTAATGGACTAGACATTATTTTGTAATTATTGCCTGTATATACCATATATATTTATTGTACTTATTGTATATAATTTTTCTTATATTAGTTATAACCTTTTTATTTTAGACAAAAAAAGGAAGAAGGGAATATGGTGATATTTTGTTTGTGATCAAACAAATAAAGCTTGCCTGAAGATCAGAGTTTGGAGCTAAGCAACTAGCTAGCCATAGAGGCCAGGCGGTTGTGACACACACCATTAATCCTAGTACTCAGGAGGCAGAGGCAGAGGGATCTCTGTGAGCTCAATGCCACTCTGGGCTATGAAAGATTGATCCAGTCTAAAAGACAAACAGAGCCAGGCAGTGGTGGCACACACCTTTGATCCCAGCACTTGGGAGGTTGAGACAGGAAGTGATATGTCTGGGCAGAGAATATAAGGTGGGAGAAAACAGGAACTCACTCTTTTTAGGCTGAGGATTTCATAGAGGTAAGAACTAGTGGCTGGCTGCTCTGCTTCTCTCATCTTTCAGCTTTCACCCTGATATCTGACTCCTGGTTTTTATTAGTAGAACCAAGTAGAATTCATGCTACACAGATTTGGTTCCCACTACCCACATGACAGCCCACAAACACTACAGTTCCAAGGGATCCAATGCCCTCTTCTGATTTTCAAGAGCTCCTATATGTATATAGTACACACACATAAACTCAGCTATAAACATACTTATAAAATAAATCGATTATGATAGTATGAAGATAGATAGGTAGATAGATAGATTTTTTTAAAGGAAATGTGGACATTTTATGCATAGAGGGTTACATGTTCTGCAAGGAGGGATAGTGTTGGTTTTCCTCAATTTGTATATCATATATTTCTTTTTAATGTCTGATTCCTCTTGTTCCTACTTGAACTCCTAATATTGCAGAGTCGCTGAGCAGTTCTGTGTCTACCTCGTTAGAACACAAGGTTTCAATTTTTCTGCATTGACTTTGTGGCTAACTAGAAGGTTTTCAAGGATTTACTGTATTGTGTGGAGAGGATGCACTTTATATTTTTTGAAGAGAGTATATTTTAAATTATAAATAAATATTTAACTTGCCAAAATGCTTTTTCATGTTCATTGAAATGACTAGGTCTTAATAGCTTTCATTTTGTCTATGAGATATATCATGCCAATTGACTTTTATATGTAAGCTCAAGCATGCACCCAGATACAAAGTTCAGGTGCCCATGTGGCATTTTTGGCATCTTTTTGCATTGGGTTTATCTCTGCTGTATTTGGATTTTTCCTCAGGAATGCTTACTGTAACTACCAGACTGAAGTTTTATCACTAGAACAACGTTGGTCTCATAAAATGCATTTGGAAATGCATCCCATGGAAAGATCTTTTCTAATTTGTTTTTATCATTTCAAAACTTGAAGTAAGATATTTTCTTAGCTCACCTGTTTCTTTATCGTGTTTTCCCAAATGTCCTTTTCTGCTCTGAGTGAATGACTGCATTGCTAGAGAATAGTCAGACACCCAGGGTTTAAACGAACACAAGCAATTAGTTATGCTAATGACAATTACAGGGAAAGTGCAATTCCATTACATTCTCATCTGTTTAATGGTAATTTTCAAAATCTAAGTATGTTTAAGGGGCATTTACATAGCATGTTTGATTAATTTTAATAGCAATCACCATTAAGTAAAACAAATTTGTGAATCTGCTCTACACGCCCTTCCCAGAAGTGTCAAAAGCTCTTCACATGCACAGGCTCCACGCTCTCTGAGAGTCACTCTTTTAGTGTCTTGAGGTAGTGCCCATCTAGGGCACCCCAGAGCATTTGTTATTTCTGTATGTCACTTCTAAATTCCTCCAATTGTAAACTTCTCTTTACAATTTAAACTGTAGTCTGTATTCATCAGCCAATGTACTGAAACCAACAATAATAGTTTTGCATATCATTAATTCCAATCCACAGTGCAGTTGACTTTGAGTCCTTTGTGTGGTAAGTGTGCCTCACGTGTTAAGCTCTGGGGTAATTACTAGAAATGGAATGAACTAAAGTTTCTATTAGGACAAATGTTGGCAACACACCATAGGGCAGCTTCACTGGGTTACAGTGAAAGTGTAGTCTTAAATGAATGCTTATAAAATGAGAGGGTCAAGCTGGGACAGGGACAGAATGGGAGGGCAGGGAGGGACATACCATGATAGATGTGGACATCATGGGAACAGGAAGAGCCAGGGTGCTGGGGAGGCTCTCAGGAATCTACAAGAATGACCCCATCTTGGTCTGCTGGCAGTGGTCCAGAGGGTGCCTGGACTAGTCTACTCTGGTGACCAGTCTAGCGAATAACCTAGCTGTCATCATAGAGCCTTTGTCCAGTGACTGTGGAGGCAGATGCAGAGATCTACTGCCAGGCACAAGACTAAGCTCTGGGAACCCAACTGATGAGAGAGAGGAGGGATTCCATGACTAGGGATGTCGAGATCATGATGGGAGGACATGCAGAGATGACTGCCCACACTAGTGGAAGCCCATGAACTGTGGACTGGTGGCTGCAGAGTCCCCATGGGACTGGGACTGGACTAGGCCCTCTGGATATAGAAGATGGTTGTTTGGCTTGAACTGTTTGGGGGGCACCCAGGCAGGGGGATTGGAATCTGTCCCAGGTGCATGGGTAGGCTTCTGGGAATCCAATGCCTGTGGTGTGACACCTTGCACAGCTTTGGTTAAGTGGGAAGGGGCTTGGACTATCCTAGGCTCAGTGTGCCGGCCTCTGCTGACTCCCCATGGGAAACCTTGATTTGGGGGATGTGGGGATGTGGGGTAGCTTAGGAGAGAGGGCTGGAGGGTGAGAGGAAGGAGGAGGGGGTATCTGTGGGTGGTATGTGGAGTAGGTAGAAAATATCTTAATAAAGAAAAATGAAAAAAAATTAAAATAAAATAGTTGTTCTGGAATGTGAAATTCAGTGTGGGCTTTAAGGTATAGCTCATAAAGCAACTGGTATCCCATAGCTGTGTGGAGGCTAATCAGGTAGAAGGACAAAGAGGGGGTGTCAGGAGATGGCAGATTTGAGTGAGAAGTGGCCTTCACGGGCAGATTGCAAATGATGCATCAGGCAGAAAGCACAGTGATTGAGATGATGTGGTAGGACCAGCATATGATGTGTTTCTAGTGGACCTGGAAAAATAAGTAGATTCAAGAGACATTTACCAGTAATTTGATTGCAGAAAGATGATAGCATAGTGTAATGTAAGAGATCACATGAATTACACAATTCTCATGTACATGTAAGAGTCTCAGTAGACCCTCAATGTAGCAAGAGTTTTCCTACCTGGCCCAGTCAGGACAAATCTCTCTTACCCGCCAGTCCCACAGTCGCTCAGACCCAACCAAGAAAGCACACAGAGACTTACATTGTTTAGAAACTGTATGGCCGTGGCAGGCTGCTTGTTATCTACTTCTTCTCTCTTAAATTAACCCATTTCTGTTAGTCTATACTTTGCCACATGGCTTGTGGCTTACCAGTGTCTTTACACGTTGCTTTTCATGGCGGCGGCTGGCGGTGTCTCTCTCCAACCTTTTACTTCCCAGAATTCTCTTCTCTCTTGTCCCGCCTATACTTACTGCCTAGCCACTGGCCAATCAGAACTTTATTTACACAGAGCGATATCGGCTGGCGGTGTCTCTCTCCAACCTTTTACTTCCCAGAATTCTCTTCTCTCTTGTCCCGCCTATACTTACTGCCTAGCCACTGGCCAATCAGAACTTTATTTACACAGAGCGATATCCACAGCACCTCAAGTTTTTTGAATTAGAATTTTAGAACTTATATTTAGGACACATGACAACTATTCCTTCAAATCAGGAAAAGACTGAAGATGATTATCTTCTGAAAGTTGTGAAGTATAATGTCTCTCTCTCTATATATATAATATATATATATAGTGTGTGTGTGTGTGTGTGTGTGTGTGTGTGTGTGTGTGTATAGACATCTGCAAAGGGCAGAGTGTTGGATCCCTGGAGCTGGAGTTACAGGCTACTGTTTACTGCCTGATGTGGGTGCTGGGAAGTGAACTTCACTCCTCTTCAATATCAGCAAGCATTCTTCCCAACTGAGCCATCTTACCAGCCCCCGTGTTGTTTCTTGAGTAATTAGAGTGATTCATGACAATCACTACTGTAAGGGAGTAGGAAGGAACTAGTGTAAATGATGTGAATGGATTAAATGATGAAGCTGCAAACAGTGCCTGATTTTTGATGGTTGTGGCACTGACAAATCAGATGCTTTTTATTGATGGCTGGACAGGTAGTGCTGTTGCCCATGGAGTTGACCAGGTTTAAAGGTGCAGTTGTGGAACTAAGCAGGCCGTGAAAGTCAGGGTGAAATGGTGTGTATGAGGCTGTCAGTGTACATTGCAAAAGAATAGAAAGGGATAAAAGCCATGCAGGAAAACTGGGGATGAAGAAATCCTGCCAAGGAGGCAAAAAGAGTATGTATTGTTTAATATTCAGAGTTGTCTTAGTTACTTTTCAATTGCTGTGATAAGACACCATGATTAAGGCAGCTTATAAAAGAAAGCATTTCTTTTAGGACTTACGATTTCTGAGAGTTAGAGTCTATGACTTTGGTGGTTTGAATGGGAATGCCCTTCATAGGCTTGTAGGGAGTGGACTATTAGGAGATACAGCCTTGTTGGAGTAGGTATGATATTGCTGGAGGAAGTGTCACTAGGGGTGGACTTACAGGTTTTCAAATGCTTAAGCCAGGCCCAGTGTCACTCTCTGTTCCCAGTGGCTACAGCTCCAGATATAGAACTCCTGACTATCTCTCTAGCTTCCCACCATGCTTCCCACTATGACAATAATGGACTAAACCTCTTAACTATAAGCAAGGCCCAATTAAATGTTTTCCTTTATAAGGGCTGTGTTAGTCATGGTGTCTCTTCACAGCAATAGAATTTCAATTAAGACCCATGATGGTGGGGAGCATGCTAGCAGGTAGGAAGGCCTAGAGCTAGAACATTAGCTAAGAGTTCAAATATTGAGACTCAGAAATTAATGGGGGAATGGGGTGGGATTTTGAAACCTCAGAGCCTGCCCCCAGTGACACATCTCCACTAAGGCTGAACTACCAAGTCCTTTCTCCAAAAATCCACCAACTGGTGACCAAGTATTCAAATGTTTGAGCCTATGAGGACCATTCTCATTCAAAACACCTTAATAGTCCTCTTGACTGGGTTTAGAATAACCTAGGGATGCCGGGCAGTGATGGCACATGCCTTTAATCCTAGCACTTGGGAGCAGGTGGATCTCAGTGAGTTCAAGGCCAACCTGGTCTACAAAGCAAGTTCCAGGACAGCCAGGACTGTTATACAGAGAAACCCTGTCTTGAAAAACAAAAAAGAAAAAGAAAAAAGAATAACCTGGGGCACACACTTTCAGGCATGTCTGTGAGGGCCTCCTCAGAGATGTCAGGAATACTCTGAAAGTGGGCAGCACCAACCCTTGGGCTAGATGGCCCAGACTGAATCAGAAGGATAAAGTGAACTCAGCACCAGTGTTCATCTCACTCTGCTTCCAAACTACAGCTGCAGTGTGAGCAGCTGCCTCCAGACCCATCTCTGTGACTCCCCTGCCACAACAGACTGTTCATGGAAACTGTGAGCCAACTTAAACCCTCAATCTTTATATTATATTATTTTTTGTCAGGTGTTTGGTGACTGTGGTGGTACTGTGTTCCCCAGTATATTGTGTACCCTGATAAACTTATCTGGGATCAGAGAACAGAACAGCCACTAGATACAGAGGCCAGAAAATGATGGCACACACCTTTAATCCTAGCATTCCAAAGGCAGAGATCCATGTGGATCTCTGTGAGTTCAAAGTCACACTGAAAACAGCCAGGTGTGGTGACACTCACCTTTAGTCCCAGGAAGTGATGGCAGGAAGCAGAAAGGTATGTAAGGCATGAGGAGCAGGAACCTAGAGCCTGCTTAAGCCTTTAGGCTTTTAGCAGCAGTTCAGCTGAGATTCATTTGGATGAGGACTCAGAGGCTTCCAGTCTGAGGAAATAAGATCAGCTGAGAAGTTGGCAAGGTGAGGTGGCTGTGGACTGTTCTGTCTCTCTGATCTTTCAGCATTCACCCCAATACCTGGCTCCAGGTTTGTTTTTATTAATGAGGCATTTTAAGATTCATGTTACAGGTGACAGCAATGAGAAAAATAACTGATGCAAATAACAAATGAAGTATTCAGAAAAAATTACTTTGTCATATCAAGTACTGTCCTTGACAGGAACCTAAGAGCAATAGGAGGTGTCAGTTGACAGCCTATGGTGACAACTTGCCAGTGCAGACAGCACGAGACACTGGATAGACATTTAAATTCTTTAAATCTAGCAGTAATTGAGTTGAGCAGTATAATCAATTGGAAATGGATTCAGAGTCTTTCTTGCAAAAGTGTGTGATGAAATAACTAGATTTCCATTAAAGATAACATAATTGACAGCTAATTGATGCTGTGGATATTTTCAACAAGAGTTCACAATTCACAAATTCCTATATTCATGCTTTATGATGGTTCATGAATATTAGAAAATTCTGAAGTTGTTTTTGTTTGATTTAACTAATTGAATCAAAATGTCCTAAGGGAATATAACTTGTATTTGGCACATAGGTTCCATTTCTTGCTGATATTACCACCCACAGCTAAGAGCTGTTAGCTCCCTTCCACTGTGTGCAGCCTCACAGTCTCTCAGCATGACTGATCTGCAGGGAATGGGATGGTCAGTCTCTTCCACTGTAAGAACCCAAGGAATTAGAAGGTGTCATAGGAAGTGGGACATTTGAGTTTGCAAATGACCGGTACCACTGTTGCATCTCTCTGAGCAATTAAAACTACTGTGCAGACTTCAGCTAGGGGCCTCCTCCTGATGCTTAGTGTCTGGGTAACTGGCTTCAGTTGACCTGTGGAGGGGGTGGTGCTGATTCATTGATTCTATTGTATAATAAATATCTGTACTTTGATAGATTGGGTTCAATAATTCCCTAGAGTCAATCAAAAATAATTGTTTTAATGAGCTGTAGGTATAGTTTGGATGTTTTACCTATTCAGTAGAGTGCTAGTTTAGCAATCAAAGAAGCATCACACAAATTATAAACAGCTCCAAGGACTATATTGTAATATTCTTTGTTTTCTAATTTATTTTTGTTCTTAGTCACTCTATTCCTTGTCCCCATTGTCAATGACAAATAATGTGTTGATGTTTATCTCTTCTCTCTCTCTCTCTTTCTCTCTCTCTCTCTCTCTCTCTCTCTCTCTCTCTCTCTCTCTGTCTCTCTCATGTGTGTATGTGTATACATGTGTATATGACTGTTCTTAGCACAAGTGAGAGAAAATCTACAATTTAATAACCTTCACATATCTGAGACCACTTCACAGTACTGTACGTATTAACATCAATATTCGTAGTGTATAAAGAGGATCCATAAATTCATAATGTGCTCTCATTCTTCAGCTGTGGGATACTTAAACTATTTGCAGGATTTTTGTCATTGCAAATCATAACCTAATAAATATCCTAGCACAGAAGTCTTGAAGTACAAGCGAGTGAAATTCTATCTCTAAATTTTTTGGGGGGTGCAAATTGTATTTTTACTACTTAAGGAGGTAAGATGTACTTTTTATATGTTTATGACTTGAAGAGTAACCATTATAAATACAACTGAAATGAAGTCAGCAATGCTTACTCTTTTGGATTAGTTTTTAGTGCCATGAAGACCTTTTATAACTGAGGTTTAAATTCAAAACAGCCATACTATTTGTGGGTCAGATAGTGTACCATTTAATCTGTCCAGTGTCCTTATTGTGATAATGGATCTACTACACAGTTGAGGAAATAGACACATTGAGAATTCATTTCACTAACATGTGCATCAAATGAAGCCATGGAACTAAGATTTATAAAGACATTCTATCCAAATTCTATCTCAAATTTTCTGATGCACATTACTCATCCTTCCCACTTCTCTCTCCCTTCCTCATCTTCATTTTCTTGTTCTCTGTTTCTCAATTCTTCTACATCCCTTCCTACGACCTTCCTTAAGTTTCCAAATCCATTGCTCTGGGTTTGGAAATAAGCAGTACATTTGATGGACAGAATTTTTATAAAAATTGTCACACATCTGATCATTGTACAGAATATTAAAATGAACTCCCAATGTGTTGGCTTCAGAAAAAATACAAGAAAGTAGAAAGAAAGGAAATAGTGCTTGGGTAAGACTGTTAACTATAAGAAATGCACACACATCTTAGAAATTCCAAGGGAAATTTGCTCCTGGTGCAAGCCCCATGTGCAATAATCCTGTGGAAGAGATGGATGGTGGTGAGTGTCTGCTATTCATTGCCCCTGGCTATTTAGGTCCCAGCTTTCTATTCAGAGCCACTTCTCTGGTCTACAATGTGCTGAGTCAGCTGACTCTTGCTCCCACAGCATTTCAAGAAAGCATGAAAACTAAACCAGGGGGCCACAGCATTAGTTATATGAAGAACAAGCCTGTGTAAAGCAGAAGTGAAACTATCTTCTTGAGTTATATTGTTGCTATTTGAAATACAAACTTTTTTTGGGAATGCTGAATGAGGAAGAGATGTTGACATAGAATATAGGGGAGGACACACAAACAGCAAAGTTAGAAGATTCTCAGAGCTTGGGATGCTGCAAGTGTCTGGGCTAGGCCTCCACCAGCTAATGATGCTGTCCCACCACCTTACTCAGACAGATGAAAAATAAGACTAAACTCACTTGCGTCTATATTCTAGCCTGTATGTATTCAGCATATGTTTCTGTACTCAGCCTGAAATACAAGCACACATCATGGAAGAGGCTCTCCACTGAACGGCAGTCAGGTTCTTTTAGTTATATACATCTGAAAACAACACTTAGAGTACTTTACATGCTGGAATGTGGACAGTAGGAAAGTATAAATGAAGGATTTGTAATGGCATTCTTCTGTCCTTGAGAAATATACCATGGTAGGCATAAATGAGAGAGAAGGGGCAAGAGAAAGAGAGAGTGTGTGGATAAGAGAGGGCATTGAGAGAGTGAGAAAGCTACAGAGGCAAGTGAGATACGAGAGAGGGAGAGAGAGAGAGAGAGAGAAAGAGAGAGAGAGAGAGAGAACCAATGATGGCAACAATTTCTCCATCTTCTAAAACATTAGCACTTGAATGAAACACCCTTTCCTCTGCTCTCATGTCTGTAGCATCCCATCTCTGTCATGTTAATTACTGTGGGAAGGGACCATGTTTAGGCTTCTAATCAGCTCTGTATCCAACCACACTCAGACATCTTTCCCCAATTAATTAGTCTTTGTCTGCCTTATAAAGAAATGAGTTACACATTGCTGTGTGTATGGAAAGAAATCACTTTTGTATTTTGGGCATTGGGCCTTCTATTGAGGCTTGGAATTCAGGGTGTGTGTTACACATGGAGGTTGGCGTTACTAAGTTATAAATCTCAAAAGAGAAGCAAGCGATGGAAATGCTTCTCTCATTGGGCCCCTCAGGTAGAGTCTGGCATGCTCTGGCCTCTAGTGACTGCATCTGTAAGGCTTCCATTCACAAGCCACCCAAACATCATTGTATTCATTCTAATGGGCAGAATTCATCTAGAATCTTGTGAGTCACAAAACTTCACGATCTTGGTTCATCCTAACATTTAGTTAATCAGCATATTTCCCATGTATTCCATCTTAAATATTCTCACCACAGTCATAAGGGAAAATAACAGGAAAGTCTGTCACTGTGTCTCTACAAAAGCTGTAAATTCATAATTCCTATTTATAGCTTGGAAAGCCTCCAGATTTCAACCCACAATAAAACCAGTAATTTTGGTGATAAACCTCACACTTTTAAAACATAGCATTAAGCAGGGATTTAATTTCCCAACAAGTTTGAATATTAATTTATTTTGCACTCATATAACAGCAGCGGCCCCTTCCAGCTTCTGTCCCTGTGTAGATGTGGTCCTTAAACTGGAAATAATTTTTATCCATCCCTTAAAACAGGACCCTTGTTAGGCAATGCTCACACACGGGCTTGAACATTAAAAGACTGTAGAAATCAACCCATCCATGGTACTTTAGAAAGTTTCTTGATATAATTGGAGGGAAGGAATCACTTTTGATAGGTAGCTGAAGTTTGAGATAACTGAACTAAACATACAATGCAGGAGTGTAAGCAAAATCCATGAGAGTCTGTTTAAGGGGTATCAAGGATTTATTAAGATACACTCACAAATACAGAATATGGTAAATCCAGTTACAGAGTCCTTGGAAAGATGGGGACTAGTGGATCACACTCTGCTTCCGGCCACCTGACCTGGTCTTCGCCGCGACACCCCTTTCTCTTCCCTTTTAAGAGGCCATGTAGGCAGACAAGGAGCATTGCCTCTATTGGGCCAAGTAGCCCAAGGTCATTGGTGGAGCGAATACTCACTACACAGGAGACCACTTACTGCTGATTGGGTTTCTTCTTCTTCTTCTTCTTCTTCTTCTTCTTCTTCTTCTTCTTCTTCTTCTTCTTCTTCTTCTTCTTCTTCTCTCTCTCTCTCTCTCTCTCTCTCTCTCTCTCTCTCTCTCTCTCTCTCTCTCTCCCCGTCCCTCCCTCTCTCCTTCTCTCCCTCCCTTCCTTCTTTCCTTTCTTTCTTTCTCTTGATGAGTGAAAACTAGTATACTGGATAGATTTGCCATGAAAATGGACCCTCCTCTCAGGACATTCTGATGCACAGCGGAGGGGAACTTAGACAAGAAGTGTGCAGTGTGATATTGCTATTGTCTCAGTAGAACCACTTTTAATTTGGGGAAAATAGTTCTGAATTATATGTGGGGTGCCTATGATTTGTTTTTGTGACCTTTGTACATGTGAGTGGGACTGATGTGTGTGTGTGTGTGTGTGTGTGTTTTATGTATGTGTGTGTGGTGTGTATGTGGTGGCGTATGTGTGTATGTGTTGTCTGTGGAAATGTATGTGTGTATAAGTATGTGGTATGTGAGTGTGTATGTGTGTGGTGTGTGTGTATGTGGAATGTGTGTGTGTAGTATATGAATGTGGTTTATGTGTATATTTGTGTTGTATATATGTGTGTTGTATATGTATGTGTAGTGTATTGTGTGTGTGTATCTGTGGAGTTAGTAAGTTATAAATCTCAAAAGAGAAGTAATAGAATGTATAGTGTGTGTCTGGTGTATGTCTGGTATGTATGTATGTGTGATTGTGGTGTATGTACATGTGTGTATGTGTATGGTGTGTGAGTGTATATGTGTGTGTGTCTATGTGTGTGTGTCTATGTGTGGTGTGTGTGTGTGTGTGTGTGTGTGTGTGTGTGTGTGGTATAAATGTGAATGTGGGTATGTCTGTGTATGGTGTGTGCATGGGTGTGATATGCATATGTGTATGTTTATGTGTGTTTGGTAGGTATGTAGGTATGTAGGTGGGGGTATGTGGAGAGTGTATGTATGTGTGCATATGTATGATATGTGTGTGTGTGTGTGTGTGTGTGTGTGTGTGTGTGTGTGTGTAGTGTATGTGCATGTACTTGCAGTTACCTGTGCATGTATCAGAGCCTGAGGATGGTTTCAGGTGTCTTCCTCTGTCACTTTCCACCTTGTTCTTTGAGACAGAGTCTCTCACTGATCCTGGGTCTAAGCTTATAGTCAGTAAACCCTGATAATCCCCCTGCCTCTGTCTCTCACAGTGCTGGCATTACAGATGTGCATGGCCATAGCTACACTTTTAGGTGAATGCTGGGATCTGAACTCAGGCCCTCATGCTTATGCAGCAAGTTCTCTTGCCACTGAGTCATCCCTAGTCGCTGTCTATGTGATTTTCATGGCTCACCCTAAACCTGAAGCAGCCATTCCCGTGTAGGCCATCACCAATGCAGCTAAGGAAGTCAGCCATCTTTGTTCCATTCCACTTATGAAGTCACTGTTGGAAAAGACACTAGGTTCTGGTTTGAGTGTGCAATGTCCTCCATAGGCTCTTGTGTTTGAACACTCAAGTAGTACCTGGAAGCAGGCTTTCAAATTGGTTTAAGCATGTCAGCATCTCAGGTAGTTGTATAAAATACATGAAAGCACATTGCTGTAAAGAGCACACTGAGGAACAACATTGAGTGGCTATCAATCTAGCTGTCTCTGTTCTCTATATTTAGTGCTTAGGAGCTATGAATTACTATCTTAATAAATATATTCTGGACCTGCAAAGTGTGTAGGAGCCCATCAGTGCCTTTTTTGCATTCATTTTCAGCAAAGTGGGTTAAAAATGTTGTGAGTCATCATTAATGATTTGCATATTTACAAATCTAAAGTATAGATCTAGTCTCCTAGATAGTTCTTACTTCCAGGGTCACAAAAGTCTCTAGAAAGTCCTGGGCACTAATTCAGCCCATCATGCTTCTCACTATGGCATGGGGATAGCAGTATTCCTGGTGAAGGGTGAGGTGGTGGATAGCTTGGTGCTTGCTACAGTTTGTGTAAAGGAATACTTAGTTATTGTGGCTTTGGTCTCTCTATTCTGTCTCACTTCCCTTCCTTGTTGTGTGATAAAATAATGTGACAAAGTCAGTCTAAGGGAGAAAGTGCTCCCAGTCAAAGGTACAGTGTATCATGGCAAGGAATCAAGAAGGCAGGAGTTTGAAGCTGCTGGCTACATCACATCCACAATCTGAAACCCAGGGATGAGTGCATGGCACTGGGCAGCTTTCTCTCCCTCTCCACTTACACAGCCCAGAGTCCCAGACAGCAAATATGACCACCAATAGTGAGCAGATCTTCCCACTTCAATCCATACAATTTAGATGATCCACCACAGTCATGTCCCAAGGTCATCTTTCAGGTAATTCTAGATTCTGTCAAGTTGAAAATAGACATTAACTCCAACATATTATTGTCATTATTTTTCCCTTACATGCTTAATGTACATAGAGGGTCATTATAGTGTGAAGATTTGGTTTCTATTCCAGTTTTGACTCTTAGTTTACCCCATGTGTGACCTCTAGAGTTTAGTATCTCCCTCTCTAAAATACAATGCATTGATGGGATCCTACACACACCACAGGTACCAGGTGCTGCAGCTCTCAAATATGTATGGTATCTTCAGCAGTGTTTGCTCATGCATCTTTATCTCACTAATAGTTCACAGGCTCTATGCTATAAATATAGAGACCACAAACAGCTAGATAGATGGCTACCAATGCTGATGTTTAGTGTGCTCTTCACACGAAATGTGAATGTGCTTCCTTTCTCTTATTTTACCCCAACACCAGAGACTGTACCATCTGCAAACCAATTTAGCTAGTTGTGTCCCCTAATGAAGAGTCTGTGGCTGCTATGAACTAAAAGGTTTCCTCTGCACTTCAGGGGCTATTAATCTATGTTTCAGGTAAAAGCCTCCATTTTCCTCCTGCCAACTCTAATAAAATCTCATTAGGCAGGCTAAGAGGATGGAAGGAAAAAGAAGGAGGGCAAGAGCACTTGGGAAAGCCAGGTCCGTGTTAAATTAATTTTTGAAGTAAGCCAACTCCTTGTCCACTTTCTGGCAAATGTGTGTGCACCCCCTTCCAATTCTTAAGCCTCAAACAGGATAAAGGGTTAAACCTTTTACTGATGAAGAAGCATTTACAAGTATCTACGTGCATTTAGTGAGGAGAGAAACTATTTTATTAGCATACTGCTACATGGGAAAGTGGTCCCACCTACTTTATGTGACAAAGTAAATATGTCACTTTAACCTGAAATGGCTACATCAAAGCTTACCAACAGCCATGATCTTGACAGAGAATGACTTAACTCATATCGAGCAGGAGAACTACAGAGGGAGAAAAAGATACTGCTAGGCCGTGGATATCAGTCCCCTCACTAATTGAGCAAAATAGCATTCAGGAGCATGGAGGATGCAGAAAGTTTGTCTGTGAGAAGAATGCTCTCCTTCTTCCTTCAACCCAAGATGCAGACTTTCAGTATCCACTGGACATAGACAGTTTCATGTGGACCCATGTGGATCCCATGTTAACAACTAAACAAACCAAGTAAACAAAAACCCATATGTAGCTTCTGTATTTCCCCAACTCTGTCTGGAGAAGTGCTTGTTAGCTAGATGAATGAAACCAAACGGCACTCTGCATTTCTGGAATGTTTACTAGAAATCTTCTCAAAGACAATTGTAAGGCTCCTGTCTCTATGTTTACTTGTGTTTTAACGAGGTCTATGACCTCACTGTCAACTCCCAGTGACACAGTAATTGCTTCCCATAGACCAGGCACAACTTTCTCCTCCCTTCTGTAATGAGATGGAGAAATGATCCCATGGAAGTTAAGACCAGACAGAAGTCATAAAGTTCGCTCTGCAGATAAGACAACTCTTTAAAAAGTTTAAACTGATGCTCAGCAAAGACAAACTCAGAAATCCTGTAGATGTGTTTTGATTTCATTTGTTTATCCTAAACAATCTGTTGCAGTGACAGCAGAATATGTTAGATGGCTGATTACATAAGCTAGGGAGTGCAGCTGCCTGCGGAAAGAGGAGTGGGATTCTCCTCACACAGTCCTCCCCAAGTCACACACCCCCAGTTACAGTGCTGATTCCCATTGCTCACCTGTGTTCTGTAGACACCAAGTCACATCCAATGTCACATCAGTATCCAATGCATTGACAAACACTGAAGATAATTCCATTAAATCAAGAGGGCTGGGATAGGGAGCTGCTTAGGGATTTTTATAACCTTGACAAAATTTCAACAGATAAATTTAATTCTGAATTTTCTCTTTTGATGCTTTTTAAATAAAATTTTTCTCCTGAAAAAAGTCAGCAAATACAAAGTGCGGCATATTTCTGTAAATCTTAAAAGGCTGTACTTACACATACATACATACACACACACTCACACTCACACACATGCTCCTACCTCTTCACAAACAACATAATGCTAACTCGATTGGCAAAACAGCAAAGTGCTGACAGACTCTAATGACAACGGTTTCTCCATTTTGTCTCCATGGTGATGCCTGCTCTTTGAAGAGGGTACTTCACAAATTAATATACCTGAGATAAAAAGGAAAAGCTCCCCCATTTAAGAAAAGATGTGGATGGCTTTGTTAGGATTTGATATCCAATAGACCCTGCACCTTGGTCCTGATGCTCTGAACTATGGTAGCCCCTTTGAAGAAACCAGATGCGTCCAGGTAGTAAGCTCAGAACCTCAGGATGACTGGCTAGTGTTCCCACTGCATTTAGCAGCTCACCTTTGCTAAAAACATCTGGATTCCCAACAGAGTCTTTCTGAGAACCTGCTATTGTTTTATTCATTGGTTTAGAAACTTATTTTTCTGGTTTTTAGGAGGAAGTTTGAACAAATGAATCACACAATGACATTAAGAAGTAAACCAAAATGGTGGGAGATATGGCTCAGAAGTTAGCTGTTGTTTTTCTTCCCAGCAATGATGTGGGTCAGCTGTCAACAGTCTTTAACTCCAGCTCTGGAAGGTCTGGTACCCTCTTCTAGCCATCATGGGCACTGTACTCATGTGTGTGCACACGCAAACATAGAAATAAGAATAATATAAAACTTAAAGAGAAAAGAAAGCATACCAACCATGACTTGATGACTTATTTTTGAGTCCCTGGGGTGAAAATGTGGCTTCCACATCCACTTTCTCCTCTTCTTCCTTGGACTCTGCTGAAATTGTGTAAGTTGCCCACAGTCTATCTTGCATCCATGAACACGGGACAGTTTTACAAACTGTCACTCCTTAGCTACCTGTAACTCAGGAGCTTTTAATACTTTCTTTCTCTAAACAATCAGCATTTAGTCTCTCTTTTATTTCGTCCACACATTCCATGATATTTCATTGTTTTGACAGCATCTCCCTGTATAGTTCAGACTGGCCTCAAATGCAATGATCTGTTGCCTCAGCCTCCTGACTGCTGGGATTGCAGGCACGCACTGTGCACCTGGCTGAAATCCCTTGATATTTGTGGTTTGGTTTGATATCTGTAGACTGTTTCAATCTGACTTTCTCAAAAATTCAATCTACTATACTTGGTATTCTCCCCAAATGTGAACAAGACATAGCATGCATGCACAGAGCTGTTTTGTGGATAATCTCTGAAATTCAAATGTTTGTAAAAATATTCATCACCAAGTTTAAACAAGCACACAGAAAAATGGAAGGAAGAAGACAATCTAGGAACAGCAATTACTCTTTTTGCAAGAGAACAAATCCATGTTAAACTGCTGGAGCCTTTCAGTGTCCAGTCCCAGGAGGAAGCTGTTTCTTTGTCAGCATTGTGAAATTCCACAGATTATCCTCGGCTTCAAAGCCTGGGTATATTTACGACAGCGAGGGGAGAGAAAACGTCCTTTGAACGGGTGACTTTCTCCTCCAGGTGCCGGAGTTCTTTAAGCTGTGCCAGCCGCCTCTCACACAATGATTTCTGCTTAAGCTGTTAGACTGACTCAGCTCTCCCAAATGCAGCTTGAGGCAGAAGCTCGGTTTCCCATGCACTGGTGTGCCCACATTCTCACACCAAATGCTCATAAAAGACATTGTCATTTATAAATGACCTCAAAAAAATAACAAGCCTGGACTGCCTTCATAGTGTTGTCATAAATAAATACCAGCCCCTGCCCTTATCTCCTGCCTCTGCCTGGCAGGAACTCCCCACCTCCTTATGGGTGAGAATTACTAAAGAAATATCCTGGAGACCTCACTGCTCAGGGGATTATTCCATCTTCCTCTGAGTTTTGTAGGTTGGATGGTTCTGTATGAAGATAAGTAGAGGCTGATGAAAATGGGCCACGTCATAATGTAATCCCCCACCCCACATCCAAAAGCCAGAAAACAAATTAATAGTGCTATAAACCCTGGTCCAGACATAAGTCAATAAGAGGATATCAGAGGAGGGAGGCTACCCTGTGGTCCATATGGCTACCTGGAAATAGATTTGAAAATGCCTTTACAGTAAGAGCCATCACCCAGAGACTTGAGAAGCTCTGCATCCCCTTTGGACTCTGGGTCTGAAGAGTGTCTTTGTTTCTCCTGCTGTGCTATGCTGAAGTTTATCATGAATCTTAGTCAAATTAGTAAAATTTATGAATGATTCATACTCTAAAAATAATAAACTGCATCCCAACACAGTTGCCTCCTGTCAGACCCCCTCTGTGGATACATGAAATTACTCATGAATGAACAAGAACTCCCTGCTACAGGTAAAATTGATTATTTAGTTGCCTTCATGTTCTGGGGTTGGGGGGAATGGTATTGTCTAGGCAAGGTGTGATAACCACTATCTGAACAGCTGTGCACACCGATGTGAGACTTCTGTAGAATCAAGTCTATCTGCTCTTCTTCACAGAAGGAGGAACAGGTCATGGGGCCCTCCTTTGAAACTATAGTGACTCACTGCCCCTCCCCTTAGCTCCATGTAATAACCCCAACATCTCTCCTGGTGGTCTTGGGGGTTGCTAGTAGATTGAAAGTATGTGGTTGACTAGGGGTGGGGCTCCAGAGAGGCAGTTTGGGTTGTGAGTTGTCACCCATGATTCAGTGGGTTTTTTGATGATATTGCTGCCCAGTCACTCACGTTCCTGTAACTCACTTTCACCTGTGCTCCTGTGAGCAAACACAGTACATTCATTAGTTCCCTGGGCTGGACTCAGGTCAAGTCACTTCTTTGGTCTGTTGTTGTTTTTCTCTTTATGAGGGGATAGTAACATACACAGCAGAAAAAAGTCATGGGACATGCAAGCATGCTTCTATAAGCAACGGAGATTTTCTGAACGGACCTTCTGGTGCTAGTGGGCTCACATTCTTCACTACAGCAACAGTGTCCTCTGTTCTAAGTCTCTAGTGTACACACACCAACTGATACTGTCCCACCATGATCTGAAAAGCCAGAAGGAGAATATAGTTGAGTTGTATTTGTGTGACCTTGGAATTGTGATCTATTTTAATTAAAAGTCAGAAATGCGTAAGCATATAGGAAACATCTCTGACAGAGTCTCTTGTTTTGGTCTGCCCTGTGTTCTGTTTGTGAGCATAAGAAGCCTACAGGAGTGATCTCTAACCAGCAGTCAGGGATACAGTAAGAATTTTTCTTTCTGTATAGTCTAACTTTATAGGGAACATCCTAAACTGGGGTTCAAGAGCTGCGTGTATGCTGGGCGTTTCTTTGTCCATCTCACCACACAGGTAGAGACAGTGGAAAATAGGAGAAGAAGCCAACTGAGGCAAAGCTGTAGAGCTGGAAGAGGATGGAAGAGAAGCTCATGGTCTTCTCCTATCTCATGCAACTGTAGGGAGATAAGGATAAAGACTACTTCTGGAGTCTGAGGCACAAGGGCCTCTCATTTCCACGGGCCTCTTTGCTACACTCGGTATTAAAATCCATGACAGCATTTCCCTCTTCTCCCTAATGGGAATGATTCTGTAATTACCTTGTAAGTTGAGCACAGTGATATTTATATTCTTGGATCTGTTCAGCCCATTTGAAATCCCATCCCTGAGCCTCCAACCAATGACAGAACAATACCCCTCCACACAAACTCACATAAACTCACAGGCATACACACACACACACACACACACACACACACACACAAATATACACACAGATATACACATATAGACATTCACACATACATACTCATATACACACACATAAATACACAGACATCCCCATATATGCACACAGACACACAACATGCACATAAACCACACACACACACACACACACACACACACACACACACACACACACTGAACTTTCATTAAATATTAACTTCTGCAGGTCAGTAAAGGGCATGAGTCACATTCTGTTGCAGTCATATGAAGATGGGTTTATTCCAGCTTTTTTCTGCTAAAGGGGAAGATGTTGCTTGGTGACTGTCCTGCTTTTGTCCTTTTGAAAGCAGCTCAACTATAGTAGGACTTTATGCTTTATTTATGTTTTGCATAAATGACTTTTTTCCAGAACTAAGAATAGCATTGGCCATCCTGCCAAGCTATTACTATAGGGATGTGTGTGTGTGTGTGTGTGTGTGTGTGTGTGTGTGTGTGTGAGAGAGAGAGAGAGAGAGAGAGAGAGAGAGAGAGAGAGAGAGAGAGAGAGAAAGAGAGAGAGAGAGAGAACCAAGGCCTGCATGTGTGGTTAATGGACAATTTGGGGGGTCAGTTCTCAGCTTTCCCTCAATGAGTCCCTGGGATTAATTCATGTAGTCAGGCTTGGCGGCAACCTGGGCCATCATGACACTGACCCTTGTCTAAATGTTTAATTTAATTTTATTGTGCTGTGCTGGGGCATATCAGGCCACTTTCACACATAGAATACACTTTGAACATAACCTCCTCCATTTCTTGCTACTTACGTGTCCTAGCCCTTTCCATCAGCCCCACTGTTTCCTAACAGCTCCTTTTCTGCCTTTGTGTCATCTACACATCAACAATTTTCTATGGAATCCAGAATCAGCAAATAGAGAAAACGTGTGACACTTTGTTTTTCAACACCTGGGGGGGGGGGGGCACATTTATCTTTCAAGAGGCAGCTCCGTAGAAAAGGGTTCTCAGCTTCAGACTTCTGGGATTTGAGAAGAAATGATGGAGTTTGTGATTCAGTGCTTCAAGTATGGTGATTCTAAGCCTACCCCATTTGGGTAGCTGCAGCATCATCCAAGAAACTGCTTAAAATATGGCTTCCCAGCATCTACCCACCAGGACAAGCAGGACTCCATTCAGTTCTGGGACTCTCTAGTATTTGTTTTAAGAAAAAGCTTTCTAAGTTATTTTGGATACCCCACCCCAAGATTTATGAGCACTGCTGTTGTTGGAAACTAGAGGATGAGTAGGTTAGAGAACTGAGTCTAGAAAACGCATCATGAATAAGAACAGGGTGGGCTGTGAGTAGGATTAGGGATAATGACATTTGCTTCCACGGCAAAGACCTCCATCGAACCCTGGAGCCCATTGTAGTAAATGAGAGAACCAGTCCTACAAGTTGCTCCCTGACCTCTACACATGTGGCATGGTACCCCATGTGCACAAGTAAATAATTAAATGTAATAATAAGGTGATTGAGTACGAGGAAAGGAACTTCTGATTGGCTGATGATGGGTAGGAACAAGCTTCAGTGTATATTTGCAGTGCTACTTATGTGAGGAGGTGCCCACAGTTGGAGCTGATCTGAATTAATCACAAATCTGATTTGGATGCAGTTAATGTGAAATTCTGGGTCACAAATTAGGGATGGTTCCTGCACTAGATGAGACATGTGACAGTCCATAAGCCACTTACCTTCTCTGAACCTCAGTTTCCCCTCTGTAAAGCCCTATGATGGCAAAAACTCTTTCACACTCATTTTCATTGGGGTTAGAATTTACCGAGGGAAGAAATGGGCTTTGAGAACTGTAAATAAGCTGCATGAGTTCCTTCCTAGCAAGACACAGTCAGTTGGAATGGCTGCTGAGTACTGAAGGAGACAGGAGGGTTTCTGGGAGCCAGCAGGCCCTTCCTTCTCTTTGGAGCACCACTTTTGTTGAGACCTCTTTCTCTATTTAACTGAGGTCATAGATCCTTTTGAGAACATGATTATAGACAGATACGAACATAAACAAATGAAAGAAATCCAAAGCAACTCTGGCTATTATACACTCAAGAATTCTAACTCCTCTTGTCATTTACTTTTTTTCATCCTATAAATATATTTTCTTAATTTTTAATAATTTTTTTTCATTTTGCATACCAACCACAGATTCTCCTCTCATCCCTCCTCCCACCCCCTCCCAAGCCTTTCCCCACATGCCCTCCTTCAAAAGGGTAGGCCTCCCATGGGGAGTCAATAAAGCCTGGTACATTCAGTTGAGGCAGGACCAAGCACCCCCCCCCCCCCCCGCGTCAAGGCTAAGCAAGATGTTCTACCATAGACAATGGGCTCCAAAAAAGCCAGCTCATACACCAGGGATAGATCCTGATCCCACTGCCATGGGCCCTTCAAACAGACCAAGCTACACAACTGTCTTCTGTTTGCAGAGGGCCTAATCCAGTCCCATGCAGGCTCCACAGCTGTCAGTTCCAAGTTCGTGAGCTCCCACCAGCTTGGTTCAGTTGTCTCTGTAAATTTCCCCATCATAATTTTAACCCTCCTTGCTCATATAATCCCTCTTCCCTCTCTTTAACTGGACTCCTGGAGCTCAGCCTGGTGCTTGGCTGTGGATCTCTGTATCTGCTTCTATCAGTTACTGGATGAAGGCTGTATGATGACAGGATATTCACCAATCTAAATATAGGGGAAGCCCAGTTCAGGCACCCTCTAGTAGTAGTCTAAGCTGGGGTCATCCTTGTGGGATTTCCTTAGCACCAGTATTCTCCCTAACCCCACAATGTCTCCCTCTATCAAGATATCTCTTTCATTGCTCTCTTGCTCCCTCCCTCTCCCAGCTCAACCCTTCCATTCTCTCATGTTCTCATCCCCCATCCTCTCCCCTCTATTGCCCCCTGCATCACTCCAGTTTACTCTGGAGATCTCATCCATTTCCCCTTCCCAGGGTGATCTATGCATCCCTTTTAGAGTCCTCCTTGTTAGCTAGCTTCTCTGAAGCTATAAATGTATTTTCTTTGATCCCTCAATTTTTGTATTTGTTTATAAAGTTAGTTCTTTGAGAATTCCATACAGTGTAGTTTGATCGTATTCACTTGCCTCCCCAAACTCCTCCCAGATCCACCCACCTTCCCTTTTCACCCCACTTAGTGTTCTTGGTTATGCAGTCTTCCATTGGTGTGCAGTCAACTCTTTATTATGGATTTTTAAAAATTTATTAATTAACACATTGCATTTATCTTAATTCTCTCCTTTCTTCTACCATGTGAACCGTGGGGCACAAACTCAGGTCATCAACCTTGGTAGCAAGCTCTTTTACCCATAAGCCATCTCACTGGCCACATTTGTTTAGTTCATCTCTTTCTCCCTATTCCCTGACAGTGAGGTTCCCATGTAGAGAACTTCCATTTGGTCTCTGCTACTTCAGCAGTGTTGCAAGACTGACTGTCTCATAGCAACACCATAGACACACAATAAACTTAACGTTTTCAAAGGAAACAATTATATATTTAGGCTCATGGAGCACAGAGAGACTCTTAGAGCAGACTCAGTGGTGAAAATCCCCACTGATGAGATGGAATCCAGGCAGAGAACTCACAACTTTCATGGAGTCATCGAGACAATAGCTACTTAAAGTGTTCTGTGCTTTAGTGGGGAGATGCTTTTGATGAAGAACCTAGAGTTTAGAATTCAAATTTAGGAGAGACAATGAATTCCAGAGTTGCGCAATGGATTAGAAAAAGATGAAGAAAATTAATGATGAGCTAGAAGTTGAGACCTAGCTACTAGGAGAAACTAAACTCATACTTTGATTAGCCCTCCTGATGCATTGAAAAGAGAAACTTGTCATGGAGATATGACTCCTTGGTAACAGACTTACTTGTTGCCCAGTTGAGGATGTGAGTTAATTCCCAGAACCCAGGAAGAAGAGAGTCAACTCATACCTACACATATACAAATAAATGAGTAGATGCAATAAAAGAGAGAAATTTTACTCAAGTATATATACTCAATCTTCTCTGAAATGGCAAAAAAAAACCCCAAAAAACAAAACAAAAAACAGTCTGAATCCACTGACAGAGTTAACTGTAGCTTCCCCCTTCAGATGTGATCTAGGCTCTCTGTCCAACCTTCATCTCATCATTCATCCACAGGACAGGCTGGTCCACATGATCACTTTCATTCTTGCCCACTGATATGGAGGTCCTAGAGCACCATAGATGTCCCATTCATGAAAAAAAATGCTTACATAATGATCATATTGGAAAATAATTAGCAACCACTGTGTGTTGAGAATTTGCTACTGAAGACCCATATTTCTGAGGCAGATAGACAGGGAATAAACAGACTTTTAAGATGTGCTATAGATAAGTGGTGATATATAATTAACATGAGCCATTAGGAATTGAATGATAAAGAAGCAGACATCATGGGAGGTAAATGTTCATTAACAAGATTGCTATAAAAATTGTAGAAGGATGTGGTTGATGATGGTACTTTTGGGTATGTGGAGCATATTAATTCTTTAGTTGAATATCTGTCTTCATCTCTTAAGAACTGACAGTTTCTATATATCAGCCATCCTATTAATTGACCTCACCACACAAATAACAGTACTGGTCAGGTTCACAGTCAGGCCCCAAGCAAGAGAGAAAATATAGGAAAAAGATTAAAACCCTCTGCAGCCGGGGCTGGAGGAAGAGAAAGTAATATGCTTTGACCTGGGCAATAAATCTGCAGGGCAGTAATGACCAGCTCTTGACACCACTGGTGACATTGATCAAGTACACTGTCCAAGGCTGTCCCCCAGACCTCCAGATGACAAAGCCTTCCTTGACTGTCATGTCACTATTTATGAACGCATGTCATAGCATGGAGCTAAAGGAATGATAAAGACCAATGACCTCTTTAAGTTAATGTGAGCCCTGATTGAAATCGGCACAGATACCGTTCTGTGGACCAGGGGAGGGCATTGTCTTCTTTATGTTACTCTTCTACCCAAAGGATCTAGTGTAAAATATTCCTAGATCTTAAGAATCACAGTATTTCAAAGTTCTTAACCCTAGTCAATACAGTGAAAGTCCAGACAAAGGCAGTCATTGACCATTCACATGGGAATTAAATGACTGGCCGCAGTCTGCAGGAAGACTGTGCTCATTGGAAAATTTGGGGACAAAGTCTCAGCTAGAATTTAAGCCTCATGTTTCTTTCCAACCCTGCTTAATTACAAAGATACATACACTATTGATGATGTGTAACTTTGATTATTTGTTTTCAGATTATATCTTTTTTATTAAGAAATTTTTTATTCATTTTACATACCAATCTATCAAAATCCCTCTCTTCCCTCCTCCTGCTCCTCCAGCCTCCCCCCCAAACCCAACCCCCTTTCTCTCCTAGAAGAAGGGAAGGCCTCTCATGAGGAGTCAGCAGAGTCTGGTCCAAGCCCCTCCCTCTGCTTCAATTATTAATCTGGATGTAATTTATCTTGAAAGTAGCATGATCATCATAAAGAAATATTAAATCCAAACTTAGAAATTATCATAAATTATTTAATTTTCACAAAAGCTAATTTTTAGCACATGTGAGTTGTGAGAAAAATCTGTAAATATCCCTGGATCATTGTGTAGCTGAAGAAATAACACATCTCTGGCACCACCCTCCCAGATCCCCTTGGGCTTCATCCATCCTCCTTTCTACCAGTGAGCCAGACAGTTATGGATTTGGGGATGTATCATTAGACCACACAAATGCACAATTCCATACAAAACTATACTTAATTAGTTTTCATGAGTTGGAATGTCTATTACCAGGGTATGCACAAAGTGGTCTTCTGTTCCTGCCCCTCAGAAATACTAATTTCTGCAGATTTAACTACATGAATGTGGAAACCTTGTGGTCAGGGTTCAGTGAACCACAACCAAGGGGCCAGGTCTAGCCTGACATCTGTATCTTATTTTACACATTGTGTCATCTGCGTTTATCATTCCATTGTTATTGTAAACAGATACATTTTAAATAGTTATGAAAATAAAATAGTGGTACAGGATCTACATAATATTCTCTATTTTTGACTCTTGTCCTGAAAAATTTAAGTTGTTTAGTTCCTGCCCATCTGTGAAAACACAAACAAAAAAACTTGTTATCAGGTGACCTAGAGCATTCATGTCATTGCAGAATTTTATTTTTTAATATATTTATCACTATTGTATAATGCCCATTGTTGAGGCACAAGTTACTTGGGTTATAACTAAGGGTTTAATTTTTATTGCAGAAGTTATAGAAGGGACAATCTATAGGCTATTCCTGTGGTGTGCAGATTTTTCCCCAGTGGCTCTCAGAATATAACTTAATTATTATGTATTTAGTTTACTAGGAAATACAATATCTTTTCCCTAAATAGTTGTGTTAATGTGTGATCCCGCCAGCAGCTTCATGGCAATAGTAAGCAGCATTCGTCTGTTTTCTCTGTTTCTCAAATATAGCTGTATTTAGCTCTGTACTTAGATGTGCCATAGAGAAATTGAGATAAATAAAATCAATGACAGTATCCTAACATGATGCATTGCAAAAATTCTTAAAAGTAAGTCTTCAGATAGGCTATCAAAGCTCCTGTCATGTTCTGTTTTATTAGGCTATAATGGAGTTCAGAGCTGGAGACATGGTTCAGTGACTAAGAACATTTGCTGATCATCCTGAATACCCAGGCTTGTGTTCAAGCACCCACATGGTAGCTCACAACCATCTGTATCCCCAGCTCCCTGATACAGTACTTCCTCTTCTAACCTCCATGGGCATGAGGCACACACATGGTGCACATACATACATATAGACATACATACATACAGACAGACAGACAAAAATCCATACACATAAATAAATCTAAATGTTTAAGGGTGTAATTGAATTCTATTGACTTAGAGCAATCTTCTTCAGAATTGAAAAATTTAATGGGTTCTATGTTTATATTACATATAAATATGTATATTCTGTATTTACATGCACTCACAATATTCAACTGTTAATATCTTTGTTAGTAAATGGATTTCATTAATGTTAGAGACAATATTTTTCAGTTATTTGGCAACATGTTAAGTTACAACATGAAGTTTCAGTAGAAAGAGAAATAATGAAAACAATCTGGGTTGTGTGAAACATGATTGTTTTGTGTGTCTCTAAAAGTCCAAGGAGACAAGAAGGTACCATAACTGGTTACAAATCTTCATGACCATTGTGTTCTCCAGGCGGATTTTGAGTCTATGTTCTCTCTGAGTAAGGCAAGCCCACTCATCTTGCAGAGCAGTGTTTATGCAATAGGCCTGTTTAGAAACACTGCTATCAACCTCATCCTGGAAGTGTAATTTCCTCTGTAGCAGCATGTCTATGGAATTACTTTCCTTGTAGATCAATGGGACTGAGAATAGAATCGGCTTCTCTTTGTTGGCATTCATACTTCAGGTACCCCCAAGTGCCTTGTGTAATGAAAAACAGCAATGTCTGTGCCTTAAACACATTGTTGACCATAATGCTGCCTTTTCCTCTGGCATTACTGCTGAAATGGAACTGATTTGGAGTCAAGCAGCATGGGAAAAAGATGCCTTTCTTTAGCTTAAGATATCTGGAAAGCAAACAAAATTACAGCTTTGTCAAATTTCTGAGTCACAAACTCATATTACACAAAGTGGTCAGAAACAAAAAAGTATCTTTATTTTCACTGGAGTCTGTGTTCATTTCATACTAAAACCAGGCACAGAAACATACTCCCTTTACTTGATTATAACTTAGGACAGAGCTGCCCAGTAACTTTTCACTGAAAGAATATGGATAAATGAAACAGACTGACCATATGAGTACTTCCGTATATTCTGTGTGATAGTGATGGGATCAATAATAAGGCTGTTTTTATTGATTCCTTTAAGTATGATGGGTGGTAATGGTCAATATTTGAAAGATCAGCCTGCTGATACCAGTACAATAGCAAACATGCTACCATAAGACATTAATTATAAGGTTATTAGGACTTCAAATATTTGCATTGTTTTCCTTGTGTCTGCACTGAGTTTATAGGTTCATGATGTAACTCAACAAGAACATAGCAATGCATCTACCATGCCCACTACTTTACAGCCATGGTTGATAACAGAAATCAATTAAGGTAAAGACACTAAACATATGGGGTTTACAACAGTGTAGGAAAGAAAGTAACTGTTAACTGTTAAAAAAAAAAAAAAAACCAGCAACAACAAAGTAGCGGTTAGAGAGATGGTTCAGCAGCACTGACTGACCTTGCAGGAGACCTGGGTTCAATTCCCAACTTGCTTTTGGCATCTTACAATGGCCTCTGATGCTAGGTTCAGGGAACACAATGCCCTTTTCCAGCATCCACAGGCATACATGCAATATACATGTATATATCCAGGCACATAGACATATACACAAAATAAAATAAATAAATCTTTAAAATAATTTTAAGAGAGACAAAATGTGCTGTGTGTCGTGTTTGCATGCACTGAAGGAAGTTATGTGAGCAAAGAGGTCAGGAGTGAGTCAAGAATGGGACCAGGTGGTAGGCATTCGAATCACCCAGGGAAGATGGAAAAACTAGCTAGTACAAGCATGCAGGTTGGTCCATTCTCATCTACAGGGCCATTCATGAAAAAGAAACAGTTCTTTATGTAAAAGAGGTAGGACCAGTTATTTATGCTTTCAAGGCAATAAACATAAAGATATAACCTGCTGTGTCCACTTAGTCACATATGTAATTTTAGGACTGACTACTTGGGATTGGGTAACAATTTGGGGCTTATCCCTAGAGAAGATGGAGTCTCCAACTCTTGGAAACTATTAACTACTGCCTGTAGCTCTTCATCCAGGGGTGGAGTCGTGTGAGAATTTCCTCATTCACTTTGGATGACAACTGTCTATAGTTCATATACTTACTAACTTGGCACAGTTGTTGACAAAGCTCCAGGGATAAGGCTGCTCTTAGGGCAAAAGACAGCACCTTTTGTTAGTTTTAAATGTCTGTTGCTGGGTTTATGATCCAGAGAATAAACAGAGTAACAAAGGAACAACAGAAAAATGCTCAGCAGTTGATGCTCTGTCGAAAAGAAAATGAACATTAACTTGCTTATAATACTCTCTAATGTATGAAAAATGTATTTCAAAATACAGCTGCTTGTTTTTATTAAGAGTTTCTCACAGGTATCATCACAGCCCAGGTCCTCAAACACCTAAGCCATGAAAAGCTTAACTCTTATCTTTAATGCTGAAAGCTGCTGGTACTCCTTTGAACAAGAGTTTCTTGCTATCTGCCAGAGTTTATGAATGATCGTTTTCTGCTGATTCAATCTGGGGAAAACGTTTTTACTAAGACAGTCCCAAGTGGCCACCTTCATCATCATCTTTTTGTATGTCCTCTTTTTCCAGGGGAATAGTCTTTCCTACGCACAGAGAATTGGAACCATAGAAACAGATCCACTTAGATTTCTTCCCATAGTCAATCCTCTGCTGGGAAATATGGATTTCAGATCTTAGTGTTCAAGACATTTTTCTGGGTTATCTCCCAAGGGCCAGGCTGGGCAGATGTGTAGTGAGTAGTCTGTTGCTCCTTGCAGACCCCAGTTACACCTTCTGTTCTTGTGTTTATCATGGCTCCTTCCAAACTTCTCTGATGTTCCTTTATTGTTTATGCCTAGACATACCTGAATGGTGGTTTGAGCTGGTCTCAAAGGGACCAGAGTCGGGTTTTCTTGAACTTTGTCTAAGCTAGAGTCTAATTTATTGAGTACTCACGGGAAACATACAAGCCTGTGGAGGAGGAGGAAAAACACCCAACTAAATAAAGACAATGTGTCTGAGGGCAGAGTCCAGCTTTAGATAGACCCCACAAGGCACCTAGACATGGATGAGCACTACTCAGCTGCCCTGCCTTGAGAAAAGAAATGGTTTCATGTTATTCCCTGCATAGTCACGGCCAGTGGATCCTCTGTGCACAAAGGGTAGCTAGCCTGCCAGGTATTTCCTGCCAGATGGTTTCTGTTAGCCCTCAGGCAGGTCTTCTGAGAAGTGTACACTGTGTGAGCTTTGAACACTGCTAAACCTGAGCCATTGGAGGGGGTACTCCAGCATGACCACTGGAGGCTAGGCAAGCAACAGAACCCTCCTCTGCCTCTGTGGTTTTGTCTTCTGCTTTTGTTTTCATCCTAAGTAGTTCAACCATGTTTCCAAAGCAATTTCTCCCCTCAGAGTAAACAGTTAACATGCTGGATAAATTCTTTTTAATTCTTTCTCTAAATGTTTCAGCGTGAGCCGAAAACCTCAGAAAGCTGCAAACAAAGGAGTAATTACTCAGGTTGGGATGTCATTGGAGATTCACTGTCTGGAGGGTGGGTCACGGCACCCTGAAATGAATGGCATGTTATGTTGTTTTCTAAGTGGGGCTTTCAATAGCAGAACATTGCTTCCAACCGAGGAACAAAACATCGATTTAGAATCCCATGTGCTTCCACTGAACTCCACTCCACAGGATCTAGGGGACATGTATGCACTTCTAAATAGTACCCAGCAAAGCCACGGCCAGAGTTCTGAATGAGTGAGCAACTGCCAGGGATGCACAGACCCAGACTTTCATTCAGCAGTGAAAGGCTAATTTAAAAGGGCCTCACTCACCTGGTATCTAAATTAGAATCACCAACCTCCCAATCTCCATGAGGTAAGTGGAACGGGTGCTGTCTATAGCATGCAATCTCCAACGAACAGGGATTATGAAGAAGGATCAGTGATGATTGTAGCAGGTTACAGTAATTGGGTGCTTCCCTGTGACTCTGAGTCTCCTCTAACATGCTCACACACCCCTGTAGATTGCTTTAAAGATCCAGTTACTAAAAAAAAATGAATTATAGAAAAGGATGTGGGAGCATAAGCAAGTCCCATTACATGTGACTGGGCGTGTTCTGCCAGAAAGGATGAGGAGTAAATTTCTCACTCTGATTAATATAGCTCTGAAAAGTTATAAAAGTAGATTCTGCAACAGATATATGTGACTGAGTCACATAAGTCTCAGAAGACTTCCTGGAACTTAGAAGACAGAAATATGGGGTGCAAAGGTCTCAGAACCAAAGAAAGCGGGATCCATGTAAGTGGGATGGAGCAGATGGATGAGAAAGGCAAGAGAGGGTGGAATGGAATAAGCAACTTTGTATCCTGACTGTTTGTTACACATAACCGTGACCCTCGGGCCAAGGGAAGAATTTCCATTTAAGAAGTGAAACTTTGGACAGGAAAGTGATGCCGATGCTTGTTGTGGTAGACAAAGCTCAATGTTGATGATGGTCTTGACTGGTGTGGTTTGTCAGAGCAAATGTTTTTTTAAATAGTCCTCAAAGATTTTGTCAAAAACCCCTGAGTGATTGGTGATGAATTCGAGGTGTAGAGGCTAGCTGGGATGATGAAGTATTAAAAAGGAGATGGTAAAGTTTACTTCTAGGCTCCAAAGTCATACAACGAGAGCAGGAAGAGCATCATTCCCTGATACAAGGGGAAAGACAGAGAACGAGCCTGTTGGAAAGATCATGAGTTTTGCTCAGGATATTTCAAACTTGATGATGACTTTGATAATCAGAGACTAGCGAGTATCTCTAACGGAGATCTCTGGGCTAGAGTTGATGATTGAAGTGCTGAGCATGTGCAGCATTCACCTGTGTGTGGGAACAGGCCAGGATGGCCAGGGTGCTCCAGGAAGCTGTGACTCTGGAGCTAAATGTGACTCACTACACAGCACATTTGTGAGCAGATTGTCACAGGATGTTGTGTAGAGCTATCCTCTGATGGGAACCTTCACTCCAGGAAGGGATGGGAAGGTCCATGACTCAAGATAGAAACTAACTTCACGTCTCAGAAAGTGGAACTTAACAGAACTGACGAAGGTCTCTCCCAGGGTTACACAAACAGAAAATTACTGTTGGGGAGGGAAGGAGATTCTGAGAAGCTGAAGGCCAGAGAAGAGTGTCTCAGACCCACAAAGCTGCCTGCAGGTTGTGAGAGAGCCCCAAGGTGGCAGCTCTTGTGAGTCATCTTCTGTGCAGCAGTGGCCTTTCCATGACACAGCTGCATTTGAGTATTACCTGTTTCTCTAAGCACCCCCTCATCTACACTCCTACAAGTACTCTCCCCTAAAACTCATTGATTCACCAAGTAGGACTGTAGTAGAATCCTTGCTTGGCCTATGGTGGATGCCTTATCTTGAATGAGTAGATGTGTGCATCCATCCTTTCTCTGCAAAAGTCCCACACAGCACAGAGGCAGACTAGCAAAATTGCCAAGTATCAGTCTCTTCCTTTTATAACACTCCTTGCTTGGTAATGGAGCTCTCAAAAGTGAGAGGATAGAGGAATATTTTTGTTCCAAAAGCAAAGAAAACATTTTAACAAGAAATGAAATTTGTTCTTTTCATTTTGTTCCCTTAGAAACTTTCTTCCACACTTTGTCTGAAGCACAGAGTTTATTCTCAACGTTCCACCCAGCAGGTCAACCACATACTCCATGATCTCTGTCAAATGATGGCCAGTCCATGGCCAATCACTCTTCCAAGAACCCACAGAGAACTCAGAAGAGTATAATTGAAAGCCCTAAATAAAGGATGGCTCCTAGGTTACCCATTAGAGGCAAAGAGTGTGCTCACTAAATTCTGTTTGATGGAGAGAGGGCAGGCAAGTTTCTGAACAAACATGTCCTCTGAAAAACACAGCAGCTAGAGGCTGTGAAGGAGAAGAAATCCAAAGACAAAACCCACACGGGCCCTCAAGCTCTGCTTGGTGACTGGGATTAATCTGTCACCAGAGAGCTTTTTCAGGTGTAAGCTACTGCTGTCCTTGAACAACCTTCCTATGTTTCACCCCATCAACAGCGACAGGCAGGTCTGCTTTCTCAATTATTCGCTTAGCTCACTGCAAATAGGTATAGTAAAACTGCAATTTATGGAAAATAATACTTAGCCAATAGAATCTATTGTACATTTGGTTTTTTTTTTCAGATTAGCTCTAGAATAGGGTATGTTTCTACAATTTAATTATTTTATCACATTTATTTTTTAGCCAAGGAGAAGAGAAGCCTATGCCACATAGAGATCAGAGAAAAACTAGTGGGAGTCTATTCCTTCCTTCCAATGTGTGGGTCCCTCGGATTGACCTCAGGTCATCAGGCTTAACAGCAAATGACTTCACTCACTGGCCTTAAATACTTTAATTTTATATAAATGCATCTGTAAAAGTGAAAATTATGTCTCTATAAATAACATGAAGATGGTAGCTACTCAAGGGGAATAGAGACTCCTGCCTGCCTGGCCAGTTCAACCATATCCCACTTTTATATACTCCCAGGTGTGTGCTTGTGTTTCTTAACCTTCTAGGTTACTCCTTAGTTCCCAGGAAGCTAATTGGTGTAGAAATGGGCAGCAGGTCTGCTTGCCTCCTGGCTTGTAATTGGAGTTGTTTACTGGAATGAACTTAACACATCAGAAATTGACAGGGTGTAAGTTTGGGGTAATTCTCTCTCTCTCTCTCTCTCTCTCTCTCTCTCTCTCTCTCTCTCTCTCTTTCATTCCTTTTGAGTTCCTAGGGTCCTGTGGACACATGGATCCCTTCATAAAAGATTAGAATTATCAGGCAGAGTTTCCCATGACATCTTCTGTCTCAAGGGTTGGGACTCCTTGTCTTCTCTGCTCCTCTACAGAGCTCACAGTGATAGTAAGCTGGCTGTCATATTTTTGTTACAAGGATCTTTGTGCTGCAACTTTTCATGATTTCTTTGCAGATTCCTTATACCCTGCCCATATCTTTATATATCACCCTTTTGTAAAACTGTTTTAGTTCTATTCATTCTCTATACACAGGATCCCCTTTGTCTCAGCCACTTCATCTCTAGTGTTGGCTAGCATAAACAACCTAAATGATAGAAAGATTTATTTTGGACATGGTTATGGAGCTTGGAGTTTTCAGTCCATCATAACAGGGAGAGGATGATGATCAGTTCAAGTCACAGAAGACATAGGGAAAGATAGAACAGGGATGAGGGAGAGGGAGAGGGAGGGAGAGGATAGAGAGACAGAGAGAGAGAGAGAGAGGGGGGGGGGAGAGATTGGATCTAAATTAACCTTCATAGACTCACTCTGAGTAAGTCATTTCCTCCAGCTGGACCCCATCTCCTACAATTTCCACCACTTCATACAACAGCATCTTCAGCTAAGGACCAGGCATTCAATAAGTGAGCCTGAGGAGTATCTCTCACCAAAGGCAATCCAAATCAGGAATGTAAAAAGACAGAGAAGTAGAATAGGATCCCAGGGTGCAGTACTGGATTCACTTTTACACTTATCTCCCAGATAAACAGGGTGTTTTAGGCAGGTAGTGCCCTCTACACAGAACTCTCCCACAGTCTGTCCTCTCACACCCAAACTCAGTGAATTTAACTGAGAGCAGTCACATGACCCAGCAAAGATTGTTCATACCTTTTTCCTGAAGACTTGGAGTGCGGGTTACAAAGGTCAGTTGGGCAGAGCACTAAGCAGGGAACAGGCCGCCATAGCAGTGAGGCTACAGTAGAGGGACAGGGGCAGAGAAACACAAAAGAAGGCCTTCACACTGCAAACCCACCTCTACCCAGAACTGAGTTCCCACGAGTGCCCACCAAACCCTCAATTTTTGTTTATTTTGTTTTATTTAGTTTGTTTCTTTTTCTTGCTACATGATCTATTAGACAATAAATGTGGCTTTCTACTAAGCAAGAAAGCAGTACCTAGGACTCTGCAGCAGCTCTGTCCAGGAGTTTCTAAGATGATTGGAAATATCCTGTTCAGTTCACAAGGCAGTAACACTAAAACATGCCCATTGAATGCGGGAAATGTTAATGTTACTTAAAGTCAAAAACTGCTTCCATTTAAATATCTGCGTGAGAGCTAGACACCATTGCTAGGAAGTTCAGCTCTGTAACTCAGCTTAGCTCTTTTTGCTTTTCCTTTCTTTGATTATTTTTCTAGGTGCTCATCTGCTGAAAAAAAAAATCACTGCAACTAACCATTCATTAGTGGATGTTTATTTCCATCTCTTTGTGTTTTAACAGTCTTGAAATCTGGTCCAGGAGGATGATATCAGTACAGAGCTATCCAGCTTGACCCGTGTTACATTTTTATCTCCACTGTCTTATTTGATTATACTGAACATACTATAGTGCTTATAGTAAGCTTTGTTCTAGTATAGCATCATTCCTTTGTAAAATGTATTTTCCTTTATAGTCATAGTATTTTACTTATCCACCCACCCACCCACCCATTTATCTATTGAACTCATAACCAGGACAGACTTAGTGCCTATAAGACATATATAAATTGCTTATTTGTAAGTAGAATGGATTTTATAATTGGGTATTATGCCTTGAAAATACACAAATAGAAGATCTTTTAATAAAATTGGGAAGTCTTTCCATGAGCATGATCCATAGGAAGCTTCATGGACTTGCTGAAGTTACTTGCTGGTAACCCATTATAGACAAGCATTTGGGAGCAGAGAAGATATTCTATTTCCATTGGTGTTTCTGCCTTAATTGCTTCATTTAAACCACTAAAAACAGTGCCTATTAATAGTAATTGTTCAGTTAATTATGTAGCTTATTAATAACAGTAAGATTTGCCTGCAACACTATCTTCCTGAATCTGCCACCTACACATGCTCCTCTTATAACCTCTTCCATTTCAATAGGTGAAAGGCTACCATGTTGTAGATCAGGTACTCAAATCATAAGGTGGAGAGTGGTCATGGAAGACCAAGACAGTCACAGTATCATACAGACTCTATTAGCACATGCATACACACATACAGACACATATATACACAAGTATACATATACATGCACACACATGCATACAAATACATGTATACAAATATACACATATATTTACACACAGACGAATAACCTGCAGAAGTTCCAAGTAAGACAGAAAGATTGGGTCCACTATTTGAGCCTTGAAGATATACAGAAATAATCATGAATCCAGGAAACTAGGTGTGACAACTAGCAGCTAATGGTGTCTTGTGATGGATAACCAGCAAAGAGATAAGAATGTCAGTGCTGTGGGACTTTGGGGACACTATGACAACAGCCTGCTTCAGCATGTGCTGGATTCATGCCCAGAGTCTCCAGAAAGCACACCCTGCTGAGCCTTTGATTGCAGGTGTGTGACTCCCCCACTTGGAGAGGCTATCCAAGCCCACTGGACTTCTGACCTGCAGACCTTAGAGATAATAAGCAGGTATTGTTGGAAACTTGAATTTTGCAGTAATTTGTTATAGTGGCAGAAAGTTAATATGCATTTTAAAATTATACTCTTCCTTTCCAGATAAGCACCATGTGGGTATACAATCTGCGTACAGAGAAAAAAGAACTAATAACGAAAGCACAAAGAATGGCTTGGACAGTGCTATTCAGTGTAGAATTAGTATAAGAACAGATGAATAGAAACAGTTCAGATACCCAATGCTAGAGAGTACTAGCTAGCTTACAGCGCATCCAAAGTGTGCAGTACTTGAAAAGTCATGAGGAAAGCTGGCACTAGGTTACTAGGGCAACCAAGCATTCAACAAGGGGAAACTATCTTCAGTGAACTGGCAATATGAATGAATAAGGCCAGATGGAGATAGAGAATCATCATTTTACAACACTAATGAGTGAATAGATTTGGGAAAGAATCAATGGCACATTTTGTCCCTCTAATTCTGAATTAGTCTTGGCCACTTTAGGCAGGAATGTGGGGGGGGGTAGAAAGAGAAAGGTACCTATGTATCCAGGTACCCGGGGATGATGACTCAGCAGGGAAGAGTGGGTGCTGTTCCTTCAGAGGACCTAGGTACCCGGGGATGATGACTCAGCAGGGAAGAGTGGGTGCTGTTCCTTCTGAGGACCTAGGTACCTGGGGATGATGACTCAGCAGGGAAGAGTGGGTGCTGTTCCTTCAGAGGACCTAGGTACCTGGGGATGATGACTCAGCAGGGAAGAGTGGGTGCTGTTCCTTCTGAGGACCTAGGTACCTGGGGATGATGACTCAGCAGGGAAGAGTGGGTGCTGTTCCTTCAGAGGACCTAGGTACCTGGGGATGATGACTCAGCAGGGAAGAGTGGGTGCTGTTCCTTCTGAGGACCTTGGTACAAGGGGATGATGACTCAGCAGGGAAGAGTGGGTGCTGTTCCTCCTAACACCCAGGCTCTGTTACCAGAACACACACTGGGTGTCTCACAACCATCTGTAATTCCAGTTTCAGGGAATCCAACAACTTCTTCTGGCCTCTAGGGGCTCATATATACACATGGTTTACATAAATTCAGGCAGGCACACACACGCACATAAATTTTAAAAATTCTTGAATGAAACATGATATGAAAGACCATAATTAAGGTAAGTAACTATAAGGAATCAGTGAGATAAGCAGATGTCAAAATTTAAAATAAAACTCAACAAATACAGTAAAAGAGAGAGACCTTTTTCAGTAAAAAGTAAATAGGTGAAACTCCCATGGAACTCCAGCATAACTGGAAAGGGCAAAGAATAAACAAACCTAGGTGAGGTCACCATTACTGAGGGTGAGATGGCACCACTGAGGCCGTAGAGCCACTGGGAAGACAGTGCATGGCAGTGTGTAGGACTGGGATCTTACAGTTTAGATGAACTGGAATACTTCCTCAGGGTCCACAGACTACGACATCCCTCCCAGTATGAAATGGATAATAGAAACAGTCCTGTGTTAGTGAGGAAATGTAATTCACATATGAAAACTTAAGAGAACTGTTTGGGCTATGTATTTTTACTGGAAAATTTCACTTACTATTTTAAATGGAATTATCACAAATTACAGATATTTCTTGATTATATTTTATGATGCCCATATGTCTATGCCATCACATGGCCATTCTTAGGTGTGTGTGAGAGAGGGTTGGAGGAAGAGAAGGGAGAGAGGAAAATGGGGAAGGGTAGAAAATAAGGAAGACATCTGCTTTGTGATGTCTGACGTTTGCGTACCTGTGGGTCAAATGTCAACCTCAGACACCTTCCACCTTGTTGATTGAAACAGAGTTTCTCACTTGCTTGGAATTCGTCCACTAGAATAGGCTGGCTGGACAGAAAGAAAACCTATCTTCATCTTCCCAGCTCAGAAATTACAAGTGTGAACCAGCATGCCTTGTTTTTAATGTGTACTTAGGATTGAACCTCGGTCCTCAGGACTGTGCAGCAATCTCTCTACGTGATAAACTGCCTCCCCAGTTCTGATGTCTCTTCTTGCACAGACACCAATATTTGAACTGTACCTCACCTGGAAGTTTTCATTTCCCCTAAATGAGTCCTTAGACACTTATTTCCAAACACACCCTTAGGAGATTGGGCTTTAACATGGACCTTTCAAGCCACACAAAAAGGAAAAAACAAAACAAACAACAAAAATCTTCAAAGTAACAACGAGATTAAAAAGTAACAAAATTCAATTAGAAACTGGGTGAAGACATGAACAGAGCAGATATTTCTTGTGCAAAAAAGCCGTGGAAAAATGTTCAGCATAATTAGCCCTTAAGGAAATACAAGCTGAATCCACAATGAGATGTCATTAGAAACTACAATTAGAATGTTTGAAATAAAAATAAAACTTACAAATGAACAAAAGCTTGCCCATGAGATGCACTAATTATTTTCTGTTTTTGAATCTTGGTCTTAGAGGTACAGAGCCCAATGACAAGATCACTTGCTCCCTGAACCACTAGGTCTGCATGGCTCGTGCTGAGAGGTTCATTTAGAGATGCCTGTGACCCTGGTCAGATGAAACACCAGTTGACAGAGAGAAGTAAATAGGAATGTGTGTATCTTCTGATGGCTGAAAAATCAATCATGCACAGTGCTCAAACCTCGCCCTTCATTCCCTCCCTAGATTTGAAACTTGCCAAAACTCAGAGTTGCTTGCCAACAATGGCACTTAGCTCCTTTCAGTCAAAGTGACTGGGTTTGGATTTTATAAAAAGACTCAAAGGGGCCATTAGTATCCTATGCAGTCTTCTTTTCTTTCCTTCCTTTCTTCACTGCCTTGTTCTGGATCCTTCTCTTCAAGATATTGAGTAGGTGGAACATTGGACACTTGATTTCTTTAGAGTGAATGTGTACCTGACATATTCTGTCAGTGACTGAGAACTGACGTCCAGTCTAACTTGAGCTTTGGGTAAACAGTAAAATGACTTGAGTTGACTAGTTTCCAGTGAAAATCAACTCTGAATTTAAAATAAAGAAAAATATGATACTAATCTCAATATCAAGATTAATAGATTTTTAATTAAAGTCATAGCACCATGCCCAGAATGTGAATGTATTTATTATTATGGTAAAATATTGACATATTTTGAGCACATTTGGATGATGAACAGTTTTAGATAATAATATTTGGTAGCAAGTAAAATATCAAAAGTCTTTTTTAGTAATGGCTTATAGCTAAAACCCAAAATATTCCTGATATGCCATTAAAATAATATTGTCCTGTGTTTTATTAATCTCTCTGTATACCTGAGTAATTTATATGGGGATAGGAAAATGAAATCAACATGCTCATGTTATATACCCTAGATACCTGAGTTGCATGCCAATTTATTGCTTTTTATTGAAGGGATTGTATGTAAACAATAATTTCTAAATTTACTTTATAAAGAATAAGCATTTAAAAATATTCCTGAAACCAGAATCACCTTAAAGTTGTTGTTTTTTTTTCTATCCAGTCATAGTATAATCATGATAATATTTGGGATACTTTGGTTTCTTTTAAAAAAAATGTAGGTTTTGATAGGTAGAATCAGTTGACATAAAAATTGAACTATAGCATCCCTTTGAATAAATATGTATCTTTAGTGATGTGTATGTGTGTGAGTTTGTGTGTACCTGCAAACATGTGTACACAAATGCTCTTGGAGGCCAGAAGAGAGTCTCAGACTACCTGCAACTGGAGTTACAGGCAGCTCTGAGCCACCTGGCATGAGCACTGGGAACTGAACTCAGGTCCTCTGAACAAACCCCAAGTGCTACTAACCACTGAGCAGTCTCTAAAGCCCTGAGTATAACACCTTTTAAAAGACTGATTTGTCAGTTTATTTTTCATTTAATTTTTAATTTATTATATTGGAGACAGTCAAAGAAACTCCCCAAAATAATAGTTGAATGTCTTCTCTTAGTACAGTTGGTGTAAAAAAATACAAATGAAAATGGATTTAATACAACTCTATCTACTCCCCAATTTTTTACTAAGTGAGAAACAAGCCTCTATAATAACTCCAGGATATTAACACTTTTATAGATATTAGGACATAATGTTATAGCTTAACTTTATTTTGAAAGACTTTTAAGGTAACATCATATCTGATCATTATGAGATCTACTTGGAATATGACATAAATTTAAAAAAATGAATGAAAAATGTCTAAGCTTAAAGTCTAAGTTTTAAATGATGGGTACAAATATTGAAATAAAAGCAAGGTAAATGTGAGTTTACTTGGAATTGTTGTGTGGACCTGTTATGTCATCTGAATGGAGGAAAATGGATAGAGCAATAACAAGCATTGGATTCAATATGTGTACAGTATTTTTATTACATGGGCATGAGGCAAGCTTATAAGATCAAGCAAGCATACACATTAGCCTTTGGAAATGAAATCTTGCATTCAAATGTTCTGTACAATTTTAACTGGAGTGTGTTTTTAAGAAAATCATAATAGCCAAAGCTGCTTCCTGTGGATAGGGTATGATGAAATAATTGTAGTAGAGTTGAAGTACCCAGAGATGATACAGAATATAAGAAAAGAGATGCATTAATGTTGGGGTTGAATAAACATGTTTCAGAGTGCTTTTGGGGCATGGTGAACTCAAAGTGCAGTTATCCCCCATAGCATTTATTTATTTGTGAGCATCCACTTTATAGGAGGGTTGCTAGGATTGCTTGGGATGAAGGACCACCCTGTCTTCTATGCAACAAATCAGAGTAAAATTAAAAAGCAAAGACTGCTCAGAAGAAGAAAAGACAAAAACCAAGCAATCAATTATCATCAAGAAGAGAAGAAATGGGAGGGCAGCTGTAAATGTAGATGTGGTTAGAGGGGCTGTGGTCTCTTCTTGGTCTGTTGGTGCTACCATAGAATACACCAGAAACTAGGTGGTCACACATGATAGTTACATGTGACAGACAATCATGATATTTGTGGTGGGTAGAGGGTGCTGATTGTTCAATAAGACAGAGAAGTTATACTTCTGACTGTTGGAAGGTGTCCATTGAAGGGAGAAACAGATCAGGAAATGGGAACTGAAAACTTGTGGAAAATAGAGGCACAGATTTTTACCAAGGACCCATGCAGAGTTCAGGGAAAGGGTCTCCCAGTGAAGACCTAGAAGATTCTCAGAGGGTGAAGACCAAGAAAAGTGAACATGAGACTGTGGCAGCATATGCCTGGGATGTTCCAGAACAACAGTGGGGGAGGAAGGAGTGATGTCTGGCTCACACTGGGTATAGAGGAGAGAAAGTCCTTTGGGATGCTATCTTCTGTCACTGGGATGGCATTCTTCTGAGATACAGGGAGCCATAGCAGTGTGAGAATATAGAGCTGACTCTGGCCCTGCTGTGAGGTATGAAGGGGATAGATCATGGTAGGAGCAGGGAAAACACTTCTGCTGTTTTATTGCAAGTTATTTCCACCTTACATATCTGTATCCCCAATCTGTAAATTAGAAAGGGTATTCACATTACATATTCCTGGGAGTACAGCGCCACATGCTTTCAACACTGTTGTTACTTCGATAGTCTAGACTAGAGACTGCTGTAGATATCGATCTATATGCTGTGAATGTGTGTTGCTCTGATTTGGTTGATAAATAAAATGCTGATTGGCCAGTAGCCAGGCAGGAAGTATAGTATAGGTGGGATAAGCAGAGAGGAGAATTCTGGGAACAGGAAGGCTGAGTCAGGAGTCGCCAGCCAGACACAGAGGAAGCAAGATGTGAAGGCAGAACTGAGAAAAGGTACCACGGCATGTGGCTAAACATAAATAAGAATTATGGGTTAGTTTAAATGTAAGAGCCATCATCAGTCTCCAGCCCACCCAGGGTATAGTGTGCACACAGCATAAACAAGACCATTGGAAAACGGTGAAAAGAATATATGATGCAGACCTGGTAAGATGGGTCAGTGAGGGAGAGAGCTGTGTCAGTAAAGTGGTTACCACGGGTGTAGGAAGACCTGAGTTCAGATCCCTGGCACCTACTTAAAAGCCAGGCATAATGGTACCAGATTCAAATCCCAATGCTAGAGGAGCAGAGACAGATCCCTGAAACTCAGTGGCCAACCAGTTTAGCCTATCAGTGAGCTCCAGTTTCAGTGACGAACACTGTCTAAAAAATTAAGGTTGGCCAGGTATGGAGGCACATGCCTTTGATCCCAGAGACAGAACTCTATGTGTTCAAGGCTAGCCTAGCCTACATAGTGAGTACCAGTCTGGCCAAGACTACATAGTGAGACCCTGTCTCAAAACAAAACAAAACAAAACAAAATAAAAAATGTAAGAGCTAGTCAGTGGTAGGCCTGAGCTAATGATGGAGCAGTTTTAGTTAATATAAACCTCAGTGTGTTTACTTGGGTCCAAGCAGCTGCAAGACTGGTGGGTGAGAGAGATTTGTCCTGACCATGGGCCAGTTGGAACACAGGAAAACTTCAGCTACAAGAGACCATGGCTGTTTGGACTACTCTGGTGGTTCTGCAGGCATCTTTGAAAGTAAAGCCAGCAGGACATGCTGATCAATTGGATGTGAGTGTGGATCATGACATCATCAAGGTAGCCTCCACATGATGAAAATGAGTCATTAGTCAGCCTAAAGGAGACATTCTGGAAGGGCATGCAGAGGAGCAGGAAACTGTAACACTAATTGTGAAATGGTCTTATTAAAAAAATAATAAAAAATTAAAAAAAAAATTGGAGCCAGTTATTGGGGTGAAAGCTGAAAGATCAGAGAGCAAACTAGCCATGTTCTTACCTCTAGGTAATCCTTAGCCTCTAGAGCAAGACTTCCTGTTTACTCACTCCTTATATACCTTTCTGTGCCCTGCCATCTTTTTTCTTCCTAGTGCTGGGATTAAAAGTGTGTGTGTGCTTCCCACATACTTGGTAGCAAAGGCATGAGATCTCAAGTGCTAGGATTAAAGAAATGTGCCACCATAGCTGGCTCTGTTTCCAATGTGGCCTTGAACTCATAGAGATCCAGACAGATGGATCTCTGCCTCCCAAGTGATAGGATTAAGGGTGTGTGTTACCCCTGTCTGGCCTCTATGTCTAATCTAGTATCAGGCTCTGTCCTAAGATCGACAGATAAGTTTATTAGGGTACATAATGTATTGGGGTACACAATCATAGGAAACAGCGTCAGAAACACAGGACTGACCAGAGCTCACCCCAAGATACAGCATTCTTATCCACATGGAGACTCTGAGAAACCAGAAGTGGAAAACTGCCTGCACACACGTGTGATCCATGCTTGTCAGAGGCATGGAAGACAGACACACAGAGTTTGCCTCCCTTAAGCTTTCTTTTGATGTTTATTATGTTCCAACAGCAAACAGTTTGGCTAAGGTGCACCACTTGGTAAAGAAAATATCACATCTATTACAGGATGTAATACAGTATGAGAATCTCTTCTTCCAAACCAGGACACAGGAAGATGGCTGATGGTGTCTGCAGCTGCTCCCAGCACCCTAGTTGTTCAGAGAAAAAGCTAAACTGTTCATGAAATAACATCTTTGCAGTTACCTATGAGATTCAATTATAGGCAAAACTGATAATTTTACCAGCTTGGTACTTGAACTTGCTCTACATCATGGGGTCTATTTCTTCTTCATTTTTAAAGCCACCTGAATGGGAGTTAATGGTAGCTTGCATAGATTTCTTTCTATAGGTCAAAATGTTAGAATTGTTGATAAGCATTTGCTGGTAATTAAGGAAATCCCCTTGGCCCAGACTGTCTGAGTTCTCCCTGTACCTACTGACTTTGAGGGAATAATACATAAGGGCATATGACCAGAAAGAATGTACTCAAAGTCTCTGATGTCCAGTGAGCTATGTGCGTTTTGAATCATGTTCATATTCTGTTGGGGATACTGAGGTTAAAGGTTTTATAATTTTGCCTGTGTTTAGATTTCTACAAAACAAAACAGTGGGTCTGACATTGGAAACTAAACCCTATGGCATAAATTCACACTCTGCCCCTCCCACAGCTTTCTGTTCTATGTCCCCCTTCCTCCAAAGCCCCTCTCCAGACCCTAAGATTTCATTCTTGTGGTATTCTCTATCTCTGCATCTGTCTCTGTATATCTCTGTTTCTGTCTCTCTCTGTCTCTGTCTCTATCTCTCTCTATATAACTTCCAATTTTTATTCACAACAGAGATTAAAAAGTGCATGGGGAAGATGATCCAATTTAAACCAGTAAAGCTTCTAGTATTGCCTAGACTTCAGATAGCTCAGCTGTTAGTTTCATGCACTAAGAGCCAGAACGAGGTCTTAATATTTGCTATGGATTGAGTATCCTGTTCGTTCTACTCAATACATTGTCATTTCTAGTGGCCAAAAGTAAAGGATTATGCAAAGTTGCCCAATTCCTTCTTTAAAATACCTCATGTGTTTTATGGACTTTGGTACTTTTTATCTCACATAGAATCCCAATAGCTAAAGACAAGGACTGGAAACAGGAATTGGAAGCACAGAAAGTGCTGACAGACTGTGGTTTTGTGTTTGAGAGGAGATTGACAACTCCTTTCCCTGTGGATTAAGTTCATGCTGTATGCTCTTATCTGGAAATGAGTCCTATTCCCGGTGTTTGGAGGCAAGGTTTGGGGAAATTTTAAATATCCTCAGGAGAGGGGAAAGCTGTATTTTGGGGGTCATTTGGTATTATTTACTAAATGGTTCAGCTCCTTTCAGAGAGAAACAAAGGCTCTGTCATTCTACCGGCTTCTTTCCCAATGAAATTCACTGTACCAGACAGAAACACACATTTTGTTCATCCAGCATGGAAGTGCAATTCTCTTGTCTTGAATGTCAGAGTGACCACTGGGATTTGAATTGAATTAATATGAAAAACAAATTCTGATATTCTAGGCAGCTGTTTCTTAGACATTTGTGTGGCAGTGATGATGCTGTTATATTATATGCATTCCTGTATGTATGCTGGTACCTACATGATAGACAGGTGCTTCTGTTTATCATGGGAGCAAAGGCAGCCTGATTATGTTTACAATGGAATTCTTTGTTACTGTTGTTACTGTTGCATAAAGTTTCTTAATTCCAAAAATGTAGCATCACGAAAATACTACATTTAGAAAGATATATGCCTTGTGTGGGTGTGTGTGAGTGGATGGGTACATGCAGGTACATATGAACATGGGTGTTGCCATCAGCTCTGCTCCTCCATCCATTTCTACTTTATTTTTCTGCATCTTGGTTCTCACTGAATCAGATGAACATGATTGACAGAAAGCCCAGAGATCCTCCTGCCTCTGATTCCCCAGTCATGGGACTGTAGATACACTACTGCCCATGACTGTCTACATGGATGCTGGGATCTAAGCTCAGGCTTCCAAGCCTGTGCAGTAAGCAGTCTACTAACAGACATCATCTCTCTAGGCACAGGCATTTACTTCTTAGTTTTATTGATTACTCAGGAAATTTTATTGATAATATGCCAAATGTCTCCTATTTGCTGGGATTTCTTTATTATTTCTTTCTTTGGAAGGAGGAAGGAATCCACCTACTGTGTCAGAAACATGTGTAACTGTATGTTTCTTCTAACCCTCACAGATGTCCGTGTGTGCCTTAGGAATTTGGCTTAAACATTTTAAGGACCACTTTAAGCAATGATTTTAAAGTGACAGGACCCTTGGAATGGGTTGAGAGCAGAATGTGGGTCCAGTGGACCAGCAGACACATGTTGATCTGGCTCAGATGCCTGTAGGTCCTGATCACTCCTCTTACAAAGACTGTTCTGTACACTTCCCTCTTGCTGCAAGTCAGTCAATACTCAAGTAATAAATGCCTTACATATGGATGATCAAGGGTGATGTGGGGGAGTTTATACCTTGGAAAACTGACCAATAAAGTATATGGAAGCATTTACTTTAACATTTCTTCAGGAGACTTAGAGAGATAACTCAGTCAGTGAAGTACTTGCCTTGCAAACACAGAGACCTCAGTTTGGTCCTGGGCATCTGGTGCACAATTGTAATCTCAGAACCTGGGAGACAGAGCTATCAAATCCCTGGGGCTTCTTCTCCACCCTAATCAGTGAGTCCCAAACCAGTGAGAGATCCTGTCTCAAAAAAAAAAACCAACAAAAAACAAGGTGGATGTCTTCTGACACATGACTCAAGATTGAGCTCCACATATGTACACACACCGATATACACACACATAACTAAATAAAATTACTTTTTAAACTCTTGAAGTTATTCATAATAAATTCAGGAAAGAATAAAATGTATCTTCAAAGATGAATTATTTGTTTATTATAGTCTACATATCTTAAAGCATTTCTTCATAAGACATTAAAGTTTATGTTCTCTCTTTACAAATCTGTCTTTAATTGGCTTCCTATAGTCAAATTTCTTTTTCTAATTCTTTATTTGAAGAAAGTATAGTTAACAACCAAGAGAGTATTTCAGCTGCTCCTAAGTTTTGACAACATTAATAGGGTTGCTTTTTATTTTTATTTTTCAGAAAGATAGACTTAGGGATAAAATCTTTGTGGTCATTTATGTCCTTGTTTACTCTCTGTTGCTGTGATAAGAGCTATGACCAAAAGAAATCTAGAAAGGAAAGAGTTTATCTGGCTTCCACCTTCCAATCACAGTCTATTGTCAGGGAAGTCAGGACAGGAGCTCAAGCTGAAACAGAGGCAGGAGCCATGGAGGAGTGCTGCTTACTGTTTTGCTCCCTGTGGCTAGCTCAGTTTGCTTCCTCGCAGCACCCAGACCCACCTGCACAGAGGTTGTACCACCCACAGTAGACTTGGCCCTCCACATCAGTAAATAATTAAGAAAATGCCCTCTCCCCCAACCCCAGCACAGATTCACCTCAAGGCAATGGGACTGTAGCAATTGTTCAGTTGAGCTTCCCTCTTCCCAAGTAACTCCAGTTTTGTTCCAATCAAGCTGAGAAAACTAACCAGCACATTAAACAATCCCCATAGTGATTTTAATGGGAAGGATTAGAACATGGTGGTTTCTATGAACCACATTCAGGTTGTGGATGGATCTGTTTTGACAGTATGCCTACAGCCTCAGAGCTGGAGGAAAGCAGGAAATGCTATGTTGGCCAGTGTTTATTTAAGCCCAGAGCTTATAGATACTGACTTGGTGTATTCAATAGAGATAAATTGTTCCCCTATTCCACGCTAGCCAGCAGACTTGCCAAGATTCAATAATGCCCATCACTTATGTCTTCAATCCAGAGTGCTTAATTTCTTTATTATTATATATGATATAATGTATAATTTCTGGTATCTTTACATATTTGGAGAAGATATCAGAATTAGCATGTACTGGACATGTATGACTTGGTTAATGAATACTGGGCAACAGAACACCCTAATATTTATTGAACTAAATGCAGTGCTTTCTCTTGAATCTACAGTTTGTTTGGAAAGTTATGAAATCTTAGGGTAGACTGGGCTGTCTTGAAGACCAGGCTTTGATATAATATTGTGTAATATTTTTGCAATACTCTGTTGACAAGTCAAAAGACCATTCATGATTCAAAGATTAGGGTCATAACTTTGTAAATATACTTATGTCCCTTCTCAGTTCTGTCCTCCTTAGAATACATGCTCTATCATGGTTCAACACACACGTGGTTCACAGATGTGAAAACACTGACTTTCTCTGCTTACCAAAATCACTGGAAGAATATTGAGTGAGAGAAGCTAGGGCGCCATTGGCAGCTTACCCATACTCCAGTGGATCACCTCACACCCAAGCACATGTAGGCAGAACTAACTAGACTCAGTGGCTTTAAAAAAAATTAGGACATGAAGTTTGTAGGGAGAAGTGTTGAAGAATACTAGAGAGGTGTTAGAGGAGGGAATAGGGATGGGTATGACTAAGATAGAGTGTATACAGGCATCTAATTTTCAAATAATAAAAAGATTAAAAGAAAAACAGCAAGGTGAGTGTGAAAGCTCTTGTGACTATTTGGCAAAACCAACATTATTTGGGATTTCACTAAAAGTTAAGCATCTCTCTCATGCATTTTATATAGGTTGTATTTCTATACACTTTTAAAGAGATTAAACGACAACCAGATCAGTTACAATAACATTGAAGGTTATAAAATGCATATAAGAGAAACAGGTTAATCAGAAGTAGTGAGCAACACTGAGATGTTAATAGCCAGAGTATTCTAAGAAGGCAATTCCAGAAATGTGTTCCAGAGAGGGCAAGAGCACACACTGAGCAGCCATGTCTCTGCTTTGGAGAAGCCTGAGCCCATCAACATGAAAATGGATGGCCCCAAGCCCTCTGGTCCTGCTGTCATGTCCTTATTCTTATGTTACCTATGACACAGCTGGCTTAGAGGAAAAGGAAAGAGGTAGTTTTTTTGTGTCCTGTCTCCATTTCATTTCTCCCTAAATGCAAAACTCCCATTCTGGTAACGGGCACCAGTCCTTTTGAGCTTTACTGTATGATTTAGTATCCCCAAGTCAGAGGAGCCTGAGGGTGATGACATGAGAATGTGCCTGAGCTGGGAGGACTGGGAGGCATGCAGATGGCCTGACACTACTTGAGATTTGTAATATTTTCTTTCTTATGTTGAGGCAAACTCTACCTCACCACTATTGCTGATTGTTGTTCATTTCCTAACTCTAGATTGTGATGAACTGATTTGTTTACGTAGCTGAGTGCTGTTCTTCAGTTAGAATTTCTATTTCTTGCTGGTATGCAACGTTTTGACTATATTACTCAAATCAGAAGTCACATTAAACACTCTCCTAAAGTAGACTTTTGGGACATTTTTATCAAAATGTTTAACTCTGTTATCTTCCCCTGAAAAGTACATGTAATGAATGTGGTTGGAAGACATAGGAAAGCATGTCTCCTATTCCTAAGATAACCCTCAAATTTACTTCTACGCATCTTCTAATATATTCCTAAAGGGGCCATGAATATTTCTCTGTGATTTTCTCTATATTGTGATTTACTGAGGATTATTTTTGGAATTTCAAATCATCTTTCTGCAATTATCACACATAATACAACACTTACCATCTTTATTGACCATTCCTCATGCCATTATAAAGTTTGCATTCTAAAAGGTGCTTTACATAGAATCTTACTGAAAAAAAAAATACATTTCTTCCTTTCTTTCACTGTTTCCCCTTGTATTAAGTGACACAAAAGAGTTGGAATCTGCTCAGGGGAAATGAACACTTTACTCTCCTGATGCGAGGCATGAGCTTAAACTTTAATGGATTCTTCAAGAAAGACCAGTTTGCAGCAGAAACTCTTTTATCCTACAATGGTGATGGGGAACGAGGAGCTGGGGATTTTCAACAATGTAGAAAAAGAAATCTGGGGCTTTTGAAAGAGTGGGATGATGTGTGGTTCTAAAAATATTCCATTTGCATTTAAAACATGCCTAAGCATCTACAAAGAAAATAACTTGTTGTAGATATTAACTAATTATGCTGACATATTGATGCTTTTAAAAGTCACTGGCCAATCATTATCTGAAATAAAATAGTGAGGACTTGGGTGTAAAAACCAGATTGAATGTATTCATTGCAGTGAGACATGTCCACTACTTTTTTTCCCTTTTAGTTTTAACTTTCACAACAGTAGCATATTAGATTATTTTGAAAGCCTGTTATTTTAAAATTAGCATTACTAATGCCGAAGTTGAGAGTAGTCACCCATGATTTTGGCAAATGCTTGCTACCAACTCACTCTAGTAGTTAACACACTTCTTCATCTGTTCACAGGTTAATGCAACTTGAACCAGCTGATATAGCTGTCAATTAACCAAAAAATAGTAAAGCAACCCTTGATCTTATGTTGTGTGAATTTACAAATTGATGAGAAGCTGTGAGGCAAGGAACAGGTATTGGGAGGTGTCATCAAAGCTGCCAAGGGAGAAAAGCAATGAATAGTCCTGCCTAGATTGGTAAAGCTTTTACATCTCAACAATGACCAGTGGGGAAAGTTATATCCAAGGGTGTAATAGTGGCAGTAATCCCTTGGGGGTAACCAACAGCTGTCTTGTTGGACTAGAGGCCCAATCAATAGGATGGATTTCATGCCTAGTACTGTAAACCATCCAAATACCTGTAGCAGGTGAGAAAGAACAAGGACCATAGAGGATAGTTTACCATTGTCACTTTCCTGAACCAGCATAATTTCTAAGAGTATTCTAAATACTTATCCTTTTTCCCAGCAGGGGAAATATACTAACTATAGATCTTACCCCCCCATCAGAGAAGCCCATTTTCCCAGCAGATGGAGACCATTTTAAAAGCACACAACTCTTAGAATTCAGACAACAACTGACCTTGGTTTATCCAGCCCCAATTGGTATATTTACAGCACAACCATTATACTTAAGGCTCAGGAAACATCACAGAAGACAAGGGGTGGAAAGACTGCAAGAGCCAAAAGAGAGTGTTATCTGCTGCAAGGTAATGTCTTTTATATATGACAGAGAGATGTGTCTATGAAATCTCAACAGTATGGTTGCCAAATTAGACCAGCACAAGGACAACAGCAATTGACAAATGAACATGGATGGGGATCTCAAAAGGTCTCACTCTAGATGAAGAGCTACAGGCAGATAATGCTTATGGAGAGAGAGAGAACTATTCTTCTCCAGAGATGAGCCACCCGACAGCTGTCCAATTCTAAGCTCTCGACCCTAAATACCTGTACATACAAGCAACATGGCAGCATCAAATAGACTCAGCAAGCTTTGTGTGTGTGTGTGTGTGTGTGTGTGTGTGTGTGTGTGTGTGTACTTATATTACATAGAGCAGTAAAGAAGAGGTCATGGATTTGAGGGGTAGGTGTGGAAAGGGAGTTAGAATGGGGAGGCATAGGGGCAGAAATAACACAAATGCAGCATATATGTATAAAATTCTCAAAAAATTAAATAAGTAAAATAAAAAGTAGTGATATTAGAATATAAATAAAAACAATGTAAATGTGTTCAATACTGCTTTGTGAGAAGTGTATAACTCCTGTCAAAGTGTGGGCTTTGAATCCATATGTAAGGGAAGAGGAGAAGATGAAGCTTTCCCATTTGCTTGTAGGTCACTTGGTCTCAAGACAAATGAGGAAACCACTTGATCCTCTATTTCTTCCCATGTGAAATGGGAAGTCCAAATATTTCAGAGATTAAATAAAATCATATTCTATGGAAGCTTAGCACTAGGCATATTTCATATAAGAACTAAAAATAGACATTGTAAGTTATTAATTTTCTCCATGTTCCATCTATTTATTGACTCAAAAGATATATATCTTGGCTACTGTGTCAGATATTGGAGACACAAGCACATATACCTCCATGGATCAACTGAAATGAAGGGAAACAAAACTATTGCCAATAAGACAAAATCCCAATCATTCAGTTAAATGAACATTTACACAGAACTTTTACTGTCTGGCCCATATGCCATATGCTTATAAAATTAAGGATCCAGGAAAAAAGAAGCATGATAATAAAACCAGAAACTAAGAATTACTGATTGTATATCATATGATGTACAATTTTGTACCATTTGGCCTATTATCTTGAAGAATCAAAGACACAGAAATGGTCATGAAGTTGGTTTAAAAATCCTTGTTTAATGGGCTGGGAAATGGAAATTTATCAGTCTCAGTGATAAACTACACCTAAAGCATAAGTGTGTCACCAACTACAATGATTCTTCAAAGCTTACAACTGAGTAGAGAAATCATCTATTAGACAGACTTGCTAATACCAGAATGGGGCAGAGATGATGTGCAAAGAACATTATTTTTTTCATTTTTTATTAAAATGCCCATGAAAGGTCATCAACATGGTCACCTAAAGCAGGGCCTGTAGAATGTCAACTCCAGTTGACATGCCAGTGCAGATGGGGGAAATGAGGAAATGTCCTAAGGCCCCAGATGTAGATGAAGAGCTACAAGCACTCAAAAGTTGTTGAGAGAGGAAGATTTAGTTTTTCCCAAAATGTTATCCAGCCCCAAGTGATTGCAGCAAAATGCACACGCACATACAAATAACTCAGTATATTTTATATACATAACAATAATTGAAGAGTGTAATGAGTCTTTCTTTGTCCCACCAACCAGCTCCCAGATAATGACATGGAGACTTATTATTAATTATGAAAGTTTGGCTTTAGCTTAGGCTTGTACCACTATCTCTTATAATTAAATTAACCTGTTTATATTAACCTACTTTTTACCATGTAGCTTTTTCCCTTTCTTTTATGCTGTATGTCTGACTGCCATGTCACCATGATGTCTCCTATGCACCTTGATTCATCTTCTCTTCCTCTCTTTCCCCAGAGATCCCGCCTATATCCCTTGCCTAGCTGTTGGCCATTCAGCTCTTTATTAAACCAATCAGAAGGCACCTTGGCAAAGACACATCTTTACAGTGTAAAAAATATTTTGCAAATTAAAAAGGAAAGGTATTAATCTAACAGTAAAGCTATATACAATAAGAACAATTATCAGCTAAGAATTACATTCACATTGTCTAGTCCATTTGTATTTGGCCAATTGACAGAAAATACTCTATTATCATATCTCTTGATGAGTCCAAAGTTACATACCTAATTTACTTTCTATTCTAACTTGTTTTTTTAAAATTATATTTGTGTTTTAATTTTACATATCAGCCATGGGTTCCCCTGTCTTCCCCCCTCCCGCCCCTGCCTTCCCCCCAGCCCCTCCCCTCCATCCCTATCTCCTCCAGGGCAAAGACTCCCCTGGGGATTCATTTAAACCTGGTGGCTTAAAGGCAGGTCCAGTCTCCTCCTTCCAGGCTGAGCAAAGTGTCCCTGTGTAAGCCCAAGGTTCCAAACAGCCAGCTCATGCACTAAGGACAGGTCTGGGTCCCACAGCCTGGATGCCTCCCAAACAGTCCAAGCTATTCAATTGTCTCACTTATCCAGAGGGCCTGATCCAGCTGGGGGCTCCACAGCCTTTGGTTCATAATTCACGTGTTTCCATTTGTTTGGCTATTTGTCCCTGTGCTTTTCCAATCTTGGTCTCAACAATTCATGCTCTTACAATCCCTCCTCTTTCTCGACAATTGGACTCCTGGAGCTCCACCCTGTGCTACCAACCCAAAACTATCTTTTAGAACCTCAAAATGTCTTCTTAGCTAAACAACTTAAGCTTTTGTGTTTCTCAACCTTGTACATTTTATACTTCTTTAGCTAGTTTTTTTTTTTTTTAATTTGATAAAGAAAACTGCAATGTAGCATGAATCTTAAAGGTACTTGTTAATAAAACTCAAACCCAAGGCCAGTTATTGGGGTGATTGCTGGAAGATCAGAGACACAGAACAAGCCACGGCTATCTCACCTTGCTAGTTCCTCAGTTGGTCTTGTTTCCTCAGTCTGCAAGCTTCTGAATCCTCATCCCAATGGCTCTCAGCTGAACTGTGCTCAAAAGCCTGAATGCTTAACCAGCCGAATGCTTTACTCACTACATGCTTTTTTCTCCCCTAATTCCTGGTCCTCATACCTTATATACTTTTCTCTTTCTGCCCCCACTCCCTGGGATTAAAGGTTGTGTTTCTGGGATTAAAGGCGTGGGTCACCAGGCTTAGCTGTTTCTAAAGTGGCCTTGAACTCAGAGATCCAGCTAGCTCTGCCTCCCAAGTGCTGGGATTAAAGGTGTATACCACCACCACCCAACTTCTGCTATAGCTTACTCTTCCCATTTTCTAGCCACCAATTTTGGCTTTGTTCTAGTGGCTGTCTGTTCTCTGACCCCAGATATGTTTATTTCAGGGAACACAATATTTTGGGGAACACAAATACCCACCACACTGTAACTATAGCTATCAAGTCTTCAACCCCATCAGAGATCCATGAAGGATACAATATTACATGAGTAATCAGGAAGTACAGGGCAAACATCTTCTAAAAACTGTAGTAACGGCAGAGACAGCTGGCTGCCTGGACTCTCACCCAAGGTTCCTCTGCAATTAGACATTCATCTTTAACTTACAGGGCTAGAATATCTGACAGACTTTTCTGTGAAGCAGGAGTTTTGAAGGTCTGTGCTACTTTGTCTTGGCAAAGTTCAGCAGTCACTTTCTTTTGTGTACTGCTTGTCAAGTTTGAACTACTGTCAGCAGTCGAGACAAGGGCAGTTTCTTGCCCAACTGACTAGCTTTGTCACATTGAAAGCAAACTTCATATGGAGGTTCTTATATGCTCATCATCTTTCTATGAAATAAAGTAGTGCTGGCAGGAGCAGACTTGTCTCATTGTCATGAAAAACCTTATGTTATTAAGACATTTTAAATGTCATGTTCTGTAGGTCTTTGAAAGCCATCTATCTATTAAGTATATCTCTGTTTAACCTTGAAAACATACCTAGCATGACTATAAGTTTGATTGTTATAGATAACTAACTACTAACTTTACTAACTTGTCTTTCTTTATTTCTTTATTATCTTAAATAGCTTTCAAGGGCTAAAACTTTGCATTACACTTTTAAATGAGCAATACCTTAGACAAGAGTAGAAACATATATATATATATGTGTGTGTGTGTGTGTGTGTATACATATATATATATATATGTATATATACATATATATATACTCCTATATATGTATATATAAGAGTATAAGAAAAATAACATTAAGTTTGTATCAACATACAAAAATCCATATTGTTGTAAAATATTTGAGACTAATAGTTGTTTTTTAGTTCAAAAGTAGATTCAACAATCCATCCCATAATTTCTATACTATATGTATACTACTTCTATACTGTGTACGTTCTCTTCAGAAAGAGATTCCCTGAATCTAATTTCTTTTGTTCAGCTTTTTTTTCTACTATTACTAATAACAACCTGCAACAAAGCCCCCTGAATGATGACAAACATCTATAACCCACCAAATTACAAAAAACCTACCCATCTTTGGGGAATGTTGGCATCATTAGTTCTAGACTGCTTCCTGTTGTCTGGGGGGTGATAGAATCTTTAGGGGACCCTGAAAAAATTGGGATAGTTGTCAAGTTCTAGGAGAGTTAGTTGTATTATTTTTTGTTTAGTCTCTGTGTGATGGGAAAGTATAAAGCTTATCTGAAGTCTTGGCAGGATAGTCTGTGAGACTACACCATCTCAGATAGCAGCTTTGAAGTTTCTCTGGATGTAAAATTTTGAGGAAACTGCAATGGAGGCATTCTGAGAGGCTGGATCATCTACTTGTCTTCATTGTTGTCTGATCCTTTTTTTTTCTAAAATCACATGAACTTTTAAAAGTAACATATAAATTTGTACTAACATAAGTATGGTAAATGCACAAGTCAATTAAAGATGATTTTTTTGGTTTTATGTTTGAGCAGGTAAAAGGCATCTGTTAACTTTGTAAGTTTCTTTGGACCATATAACCAAAATGTAATATAAATCTCCATTCATGCCATATGAAAGGATGACATGTAATAATAAGTTATGGGGACTCTGTAGACAACAAGTTTTATCATGTTTCATCCAGTTTCAGTACTGCTCCCATGTCAAGGGATCAGCATTTATATCACCTGTTCTGTAGATTTTATTGGCTTTTTCCTTCATGTCTGCAGCCAAGATTCTCAAGAGGTCTCCCCAGATCAAATCTGGGGAGATTTATTAATTTATTATTTTTGAAGAGAACCATAACTCTTTGTTTCCCATGAAAACAAAGGCATAACCTCTCTCCCAGTGCAACACAATTCCTATTCTGAACTTCCATTTTAAAACCAAGACATCCCTAAAGTATATAGGTTGGTTTAATTCAGCAGTCTCTTCCACAATCCATGTCTCTCAGTTGCTGTGGGATGTCTTTCTGTATACTGTAAATATGTGTGGCTGTGATTGGTTAATGAAGAAGCTGCTCTGGCCTATGGTGAGTCAGATTATAGCCAGGCAAGAAATCCAAGAGAGAGATAGGAAGAAAAAAAGGCAGAAGCAGAGGAGATGCCAGCTGCCCCCCAAGGAGCAACAAAATGCCAGCAGACTGGTAATGCCATGGCCATGTGACAACATACAGATTAATAGGAATGGGTTAATTTATGTTGTAAGAACTATCTAAAGAGAAGCCTGAGCTAATAGACCATAGAGCTGGTAATTAATATAAGCCTCTGTGTAATTATTTTGTAAGTGGCTGTGGGACCAGGCAGGATACAAGAAAACTTCTGAATACACTCAGCAGCTGCTGTTCTCTGTTCATTAGTATTTAAACAATTTAAAATTAACAAAAATATCATATAAGGTCCAAACTCCCTGTGTTATAATATTTCCCATCTTTACATGGCTCATCCTTTTCGAATTATTTTACTCTCTTTAAAGACTTTACTATTTTAAATTATTATTATTATTACTATTACTATTATTTTCTTTATGACTGTCTATATACATTTTCTACTGTATCTTTTTTTTATTTTTTGAGACAGGGTTTCTCTGCATAGTGTTTTGGCGCCTGCCCTAGATCTCACTCTGTAGACCAGGCTGGCTTTGAACACACAGAGATCCCCTGGTTCTGCCTTCTGAGTGCTGTGATTAAAGGTGTACACCACCACCGCCCAGTTCTACTGTATCATTTTAAAAGTTTTCTTCATCAGGACCACTTTACTATGCACCTGTAGCCTTCTCTGGCCAGGTGAGCCATGCCTGAAACTCACCAGGTGGTTCCACACATGGCACTGGCTGACTCAGACTGGCAGGCAGTGGCTGAGTGTAGTGTCTTTCTACACAGCAGCCCACTTGAGATACTGTGGGACTAGGAAGCCATGTTTGGCTTTTTGTTTGTGTGTTTGGAACTGTTTTTTAAGCTTTCTCATGTTCTGTGTGGAAATACATGGCCCTATTTTAGGTGCCATATGTAGGAAGTCCTTCTCTGTCCCACCAACCAGCTCCTAAATAACAACACAGAGACTTGTTATTAATTATGAAAGCTCAGCCTTAGCTTAGACTTGCCCCACTAGCTCTTATAATTAAATTAACCTGATTATATTAAACTATGTTTTCCCATGTGGCTTTTTATCTTTCTTTTATGCTGTATGTCTGACTGCCATGTCACCATGGTGTCTCCTATACACCTTGATTCATTTTCTCTTCTTCTCTCTTCCTGGAAATCCCACCTATATTCCTTGCCTACCTATTGGGTATAGCAGGAATCTTAAAAGGTCTTATTAATGAAACCAAACCCGAGGCCAGTTATTGGGGTGAATGCTGGAAGATCAGAGAAGCAGAACAAGCCACAGCTTCCTCACCTTCCTAGTTCCTCAGGTGATCCTGTTTCCTCAGGCTGGAAACTTCTGAGTCCTCATCCCAATGGCTCTCAGCTGAACTGTGTTGCTCCAAAGCCTGAACACTTAACCAGCCAAATTCTTAACTAACTACGTGCTTTACTCCTCCTCTAGTTCCTGGTCCTCATGCTTTATATACCTTTCTCTTTCTGCCTCCACTCCCTGGGATTAAAGGTTGGGTTTCTGGGATTAAAGGCATGGGTCACCAGGCTTAGCTGTTTCTAAAGTGGCCTTGAACTCAGAGATCGGGCTAGCTCTGCCTCCCAAGTGCTGGGATTAAAGGTGTGTACCACCACCGCCTAACTTCTGTTATGGCTTACTCTTCCCATTTTCTAGCCACCATTTTTGGCTTTGTTCTAGTGGCTGTCTGTTCTCTGACCCGAGATGTTTATTTCAGGGAACACACAGTATTTCAGGGAACACAATACCCACCACAATTGGCCATTCAGCTCTTTATTATATCAATCAGAAGGAGCCTTGTCAAAGACCTATCTTTACAATGTAAACAAATATTGGACAATAGAAGAGGTCACCAATTTAGGAGAGAGTGGAGAGGCAGAAGAGATGTTGGAAGATACAGGGGGTGGGGTCAAAATGATAGAAGTATAGTGGTTGTATATGAAACCCTCAAAAATATAAATAAACTAAATATGTTAGGGTACTCAAGTACAGCTGCTATTATGCAACCACATCTGTTGAGAGGCCATGAGTATAACTTCCTTTCACACCTAGAAGATGTAGTTGGTAGTCATTCTAGCCCTGGCCTGGAAGTTCCAACCCCCATTGAGGCTTCGGTAATGGTAACACCTACAAGGCGGGGCTGAGAGAGGATTCTGAAGACCCAGGATCAAAAGGAGAGGTTGCTTTTGGTTCCTGGACCCTGGACACTGGAGGTAGACCAAACAGAGTTCTCCAGAGAACACTGCCGGACTGTGCCATACTTTTCCCAGACCCTGCAACATATCCCTTCATTTGTAAGCTACCCCACAAAATAAACCTCCCTTTTAACTACGTGGAATGGCCTTAATAATTTCACCAATAAGAAGATACAATTCTATGGTCCTCCCTGACTAAAACTCTTAATTCCTTTCCCACCCTTTCTTCCCTGACGTTCCCTGAACCTTAGAGGGGGTGTTACATGAATCCTAGTTGGTCTTAAAAACCCAGAGCAGAACATCAGGGTGAAGGCTGAAAGATCAGAAAAGCAGAGCAAGTCACAGCTACCACGTCTTACCTCACTAACTCCTCAGCTGGAAAGAGAGAGTTCCTGTCTTCTCTTGCCTTGTATACCTTTCTCTGCCAGCCATATCACTTCCTGTCTCAAACTTCCTAGTGCTAGGATTAAAAGTGTATGCCACCACTGCCTGGTTATGTTTCTCTTTTAGACTAGATTCATCTCATGTAGCCCAGCATGGCCTTGGACTCACAGAGATCCACATGGATCTCTGCCTCCCGAGTGCTAGGATTAAAGGTGTGTGCCACCACTGCCTGACTTCTATGAATAACTCTGTCCTCTGATCTTCAGGCAATCTTTATTTCCTAGATTATAAACAATATACTGTGGTGGTATTCTGTTCCCTGAAATATTGTATGTTCCCCAAAATAAAGTTATCTGGGGTCAGAGAACAGGATGGCCACAATATTAAGCATGAGGATAGGCAGAGGTAGCACACACCTTTAATCCTAGCACTTCAGAGACAGAATACCTCTGGATCTGAGTTCAATGCCACATTAGAAACAGCCAGGCATGGTGACACACGCCTTTAATCCCAGAAATCCAGCCTTTAATCCCAGGGAGTGATGGTAGAAAGTAGAAAGATTTTATAAGGTGTGAAGACCAGAAACTAGCAGCATTTGGCTGGTTAAACTTTTAGGCTTTGGAGCAGAACAGTTTAGCTGAGATCCATTCTGGATGAGGACTCAGAAGCTTGCAGTCTGAGGAAACAGGATCAGCTGAGGAACTGGCAAGGTGTGGAAGCTGTGGCTTGTTCTGTCTCTCTGATCTTCCAGCATTCACCCCAATAACTGGCTCATTTTTGTTTTTATTAATAAGAACATTTAAGATTCATGCTACAATATACCACAAGGAGGACTTGTGCTAGTCAACTTTCCAGCATGGATACAGGATGGCTCACAAAACCTCACTTCTAGTTGAGACTCAACAGGAAGTCAATGGCTGCCAGAAGAAAGAAAAGTTAGTTGTCTTGAGAAATAGAGCCCCTGGTAGGTTACCCATGCTACATTAGCTAGCCCTAGAACCATGTGCAGATGTGCAGCACTAAACAGACTCAGAGGACATGAAGTTGAGAGAGGTAACTGGTACGAGAGAAAGTTGGAGTGAGGGAGTGGAGTTGATCTAATAAAAAATAAAATGTATTCATACATGAAGGAAAAAAGTGTATATTTGGGGCTAAAACTGTTAGATATTATATAAGAGGCAAGTATATAACTATGATATCAGATTTTCTGCTGAGTCACTGTCTCTTTCTTTCAATTAAACATCTTGGCATAAATCCTCAGTCTTGTGGAGACCTACCCTCTTACATAGCTCTCCCATCCAGCCTCAGTGAACACCACTGCCAAGACTTTGAACTGAAAAACTAGGTAGCTGAAATGACTCTCTTTTGATTTCCTCCTTCCTGAACATACTGAAGTCTCACCATGGTCAGTTCATCCTGCATCCTGGACTCATGGGTTCAGGCTTTTCTGTCTCACTGTTTTGATCATCAAGACCCTCTTCTCCTTTGTATTCTGCTTATCTTTTTTGTAGACATTTTGTGAATCCTGATTCATGTGCCAGTCTTCCCCAGTATGTTCTTCCTTGAGTGTTTATGTGGGAAGTTGAGACAGTTCCTAATTTTTACTACATATTCCCTAATAATAATATAATAAATAATAATAATAATCTGTCTCCTTTCCCATGTTGTTATCTTCATATAGGGTGGTATACACCTGTGTGATGTCACTGACAAAATCTGAGCCTTCATACAGCAAGCCTAACACCATATGAGGAAGGCAGTGCTCAAACAGGATCCCCATGTGCTTGAGACAGATGGCTGACTGAAATGGGCATTGATTGGTTCTGCAAGAAACCACTGATATGAAGTTGGGACTTCCTGTTCAGTTAATGTGTTCTCTAACATGAAAGAGCTCATTAAATGCTAGTCCAAACACTTGATTTCAATGACTATTGCATAGTAGTTTTGAAACAAAACTTTTATGGATAATTTACATGTGGCCATTATTTAATCACTTGCTTCTGTTACTAGAGAAATGGTCTGCTAACTTCCTATTTAATGATGAAGGACAGAATGACTCCTTTAAGTAAAAATGTTGGAGACTCTAGCCAGAGAATAGGCAAGGATGAAAAAACCATAGAGCCTGGAAAGAAATGAAGTTATACCCACTTATAGAGAATTTGAGCCTTTGTGTAGAAAATCCTAAGGGACTGCTAAGGATAACTAAGAGTATCAAATGATTTCCAAGAGCCTACAGGATGTGATCTGGAGTCTAAAACCCACCGTCTCTGTACAACCAACCCATGGATAATATTCAGATCCTGCTCTCACTCCCTCCACTGGAGCATCTTACAAAGTGACACAAAAGAATGTCTCAGGAAGCTTCTAGGTGTTTCTCACAAGTGAGGTGGTGGAAAAACAGGCAGGAGAGAAACAATCAGTTGAATTAGGGACCCTGATGTGGGACAATGTGATATCTTATTAATACTACCTCCAGTTTCATGTCCCTTTACAGAAATCCACATATGTCCTGTGAGAATTGTTTGACTCTTTGTGCCTGCTGTTGTGATAGGCACTATGAGTCTGAATATCTATGAGTCTTTAGATCCATGGGGGATAATGAGCCTGGAGTTTATCAAAGGCAGGGACACAGAATATCTCCTCAAATGGGCTCAGTTTCTTGTGAAGCCACCCTCCTCCCACAGTCAGATCCTTTGAGCCCTGCTGCTACTGGGCTGACATGATTTCAACAATTCTCATGCTAATTGTGATATATAGCCCTAAATCTTTTATGTTGAGTACAATGGCACTTCTGTATGGAGGGGAGGTGTTAATGAATTCTGTAAGCTTCTTTAATTATCAGATGCTGGATAATGGGCTACAAAAGGTAGGCAATAAGCAGTACCCATCATTCCCAATGCCCTGCTAACTTTGGAAGTTTTGTGCTGTGCACCACTGACAACATTGTCTAAAATCACCTTGGTGGATGGGAATAAATGAAGCTAAGCCAGAGCAGAGAGAACTGAAAATATTTGGTAGAAGTCACATCCTCAAACTTTAGAGTGTAGGAAAGTAAAAACACATCATAATTTAAAAAAAGAAAATCATTGAAAAGCCTGATATTGCCACAGTATTTTTTTCAATCCTAAGACCAGCCAGTCTTTAAATAAAAAGAACTAGTTGGTGAAATGCATGTGCTTCCAGAATTCAGAAATTTAAAATAGGAAATAATTGCCATCCATCTGGATGACCTTAAATACACACTTAATATCATTTTGTCAGTCTGCTATTTCAAATCCTATATAAATTAGAGTTTTATTGAAGTATTCTAGAGGCACTGCTAATAAAAAATTAAACATATTTATATAAATCACATCATTACCCTTGAGTTAGATTTACTTTGTGAATATTTATTAGTTGAGTTGTCCATTCTTTCATGTATTCCATGTGTTTTGGTTCCTTAATTATCCTTTATCATTTCTCCATATCTCTCCCTTCCATATTTACTAATTAAATACATGCATACATATATATATATATATATATATATATATATATATATACATACATACAAATACATGAAATATGTATATATCTCATACTATGATTGACATTGGAAAAATAGTGTAAAATATATGCAGAATCTATGTGCCTATGAGCTATTCCTGTTGCTAGAGAAACACTAATCAAACGGTTAAATGCATGTGCATTTATATGCCTAATCTTATCAAAAGTTGTAGATTATTGAAGAAACTTAATTTGTTCCACTTAATTTAGATGGGAGGTTGTTTGGGGGAGAAACATTAGTATCAAGACCTGAGGAACACAGAGATGTTAAAGGTAGTAAGGTGAGGAAAGGAAATAGAATGTTCTAGATTAAGGGAATGGATTGAGTAAGGTTGCTGATAAGATTACATGGTTTCCCTCTGGCCTGGCTTGGGCAGTAAGGGTAGAACTCAGGCCTGGAATGTAAAAGGAGCAACAATGAGGTGGAGAAGTCCAGAGAGAGCAAGAATTAAGCAAAGAAGGAAGGGACCAGACTGACCATTTGAAAGGACTCTAACTACACAGTGAAGAAAGCCTAAGGGGGGGTGGGGAAGCTGATATGAAGAAAAAGAGGTGACTGTAGGAGACTGGGTCACACTGTCAACCTCACTGTCAACCTCCACTCCAAGCCCCTTTGGGATGGACATCTGCTTAGCTACTTAGAAAGTTATTTTCTTGTCTGTGAAGCAGGAGAATGCAAGAGACTTTTCTCCACTAAGGTGTCTGTGAAGAATGAGGAGCTAGTTCTGGGGCACGTGCTGTGGAATTTGATGCACAGAGCCCTAGCTGACTGGGGGAGTAGGTCTGGGGCAGCTCTACTTTTGAAAGTAGAGAGGCAATACCAAGATCCCATCTCTCCTCCTCGTGGGGGTCGGGAGTATGAGTCTTTTTGTCATATATGTATTTTTAGACAGGGTCTCGGGTATTCCAGGTTGCCTTGAATTCACCATGGAGCCAACAATGACCTTGAACCTCTGATCACCCCAACTCTACCTCCAGTGTACACCACCACAGCTGATACACGGGGTGCTGAGGAAGCCAGGCCAGCACTATCATCTGTGCCCCACCACAGCCCTGGAATGTGAGTCCTGAACACTCAAAGTGCTTTCCGCTCCTTGAATTTGCATATAGTCCTGGGCGTGCCAGTCAGTCTTAGGTTCAATGTCTTCTCTGCTGCTTTGCCTTCCAATCCCAGGAATTATTAAACTAACGCTCCTGTGGGTGGCTGAGTTTTACAAGTGGGGTTGAAAGGAAGTACAATGGTGTGTCGGTTTTCATCCCTCTTTACTTCCATGGCTGCCTACAATACCATTCTCTGCCCTTTCGTTGGTGTCAATAATTTATGCCACTCATTTTTCTTTCAATTCCTACATACACAGTAGATATTTATTACCCTTTCCCCTTATCTATATTCTGGGCTAGTAAGATGGATCAGTAGATAAAGCCACTTGCTGGGAAACCTAGAGAACCAAGTTCTGTAACAGGATTAAAAAGTGGAGGGAGAGAATCAAATCCTGCAAGCTGTCCTCTGACCTTTGCACAGGGGTTGTGGTACATGTGGGTTCACATGCACACACACACACACACACACACACACACACACACACACACAGGAGAGAGAGAAAATATAATTGTAAAAAATATATTTATTTCTGTAGGTATCTTCATAAATAAGTTAATTACCTTTGAAAACATATGAATCTGTCTTGCATCTTTTGACACTGCATCCATTTTATTCATTTACAATTTTCTTATGTGGAGTAAAATATAACACCCCATAATTCTTGTGACTAGCAGGCTGTTCTAATATACCCCTGGCTAACACATTGTGTCTTACCTTATTCAGTCTGACAATTTGACCCTTTCCAATAGAAGTTTTATGCCACTTATATTTAATATAATTCTGACTTAGTTGTATTAAAGCTATTATATATAGTAATACTTTGGAGTGTGTATTTTCAATTTTTATCATAAAGACTTAAGGGAAATGCATTTTAATGTGACTGTAGATGAAAATTCATTTGTTTAGGGAAATGATCCAAAATCTTGTCCTGAAAAGGGCTGAATTTTCTATATTTTATGGTTTTTACCTGGTTAGACTTTGTTCCAAACACTCATTTCTGCTGCAGGAGACAAAAACAGCCACAGATGCATGCTGGTGAGTGGGTGTGGATATGGCTATATTCTAATAGACATTATCTACAAGACAAGGTGTGGAGCAAACTTGGAGAAGAGAGCACAGCTTGCCTACTCCCACTCTGAAGTTTCTAACAAACCTGTTTGACTTGTCAAAGCTACTTTTGAATCACACTCCATAACTTTATATACAATGTAAGGTCTCCAAAAGAATAAGCTTCTGTTGGTGGCTCAGTGTGAACTATTGTTATTTCATTTTGATCCTGCATGTTTAGATACAGATCACATATCATATTTATGAACACAAGATAAAATACATAGGGTATTTGAAATACCAATTATTTTAAAATAAATTTTGATGAAAATGTTCTTTTTTAAAAATATTTAGAGTGTGTGTGTGTGTGTGTGTGTCTGTGTGTCTGTGTGTGTGTGTGTGTCTGTCTGCGGTCCTGTGCACAGTGTTTTCTGCCTTTGTGTAAGAAGGGACAGAAGAGAACCTGGGCAGGAGGCGGGGCTTGCTAAGCCAGTTCTTAGATGCAGACTTTGCTCGCCCTGAGCTGCAGGAAGTACTATTGACAGCAAATTTCTTCTCAAATTTATCAAAATGGCAAAACTCTTCACTCTGTGATAGTTTCCTTTCATTAAAATAATTTTATATAGCCTCTCCTGTAGTGGAAATTGATGGCATTTGTTATTTCTGCTTTACTTTGTATGAAGTTATTCAAAAATTTCATTTCTGAGTTACATTTTTTCACTAGGATTAGAATTCTAGGTTGGCATCATCATAAGGAAACCATTAGCTTCTGCACTGCAAAAATGTCAGTAAAAAATTAGAGGTGAATTTTATCTTTGTTCTTTCATATATAATGTGTTTTCCCTGCTGACTTTTAGACTTTCTTTGTCATTTTTAATCAATATAAATCTGTGTGTGTGTATGTATGTGTGTGTATGTGTATGTATGTGTGTGTGTGTGTGTATATGTATGTGTGTGTGTGTATATGTATGTGTGTGTGTGTATATGTATGTGTGTGTGTGTGTGTGTGTGTGTGTGTGTGTGTGTGTGTGTGTGTGTGTGTGTGTTTATATGTGTGTGTGTTTGTTATTGGCCTCTTCGATGATCAGTGCTTAGCTTTTGACCTTTTTGTTCTAGGTCTGTCTCCCTCCTTTCCTCTCTCCCCCTACTCCTCTCTGCTTTTCATATATATATATATATTGCTCCAACTAAATCATTTAGTTTTCCTTGCAGAAATGACTGAAAAACACAACTCCAGAAAAACAAGGTTGAAAACAGCATTCTTCGTGTTGCGTAATAAAACTGACCCTTTAGGAGACATGGTCATAATGGCCATGGGTGGGTCTAGCTATGGAGATGTAAAATCCATGCATACAAGTTTCAAAATGAGCCCCAACACTGCCCGCCTTACCACCGCTGCCCTACCCACCAACATCACCACTAACCCTGCTGTGCAGGCACACCAGGGTCCTGAGTCAGTCCGTTCAGGCCCCTGGATGCCCCTGCCCACTTACACCTTGAGGGGCTGTCCTGTGTTAGGCAGTGGCCATGGTCCAGTGTCCTATTGTGTTGTTCTCCATACACACCACCCACCCACCCACACGCTGCTTGACCACAGCAACCCCTTTTCAATGCAGCAGACATCACTCCTCTCATCTTGGCACTGAGGCTGCAGCATTGGAACAAAAACAGCATTAGATCACTTTTTTCTTTCTCTCTTTTTGTTGTTGTTGTTCATTTAAACATGTATGTAGAACTGCACTTTGTCAGAACCCTCCCTTCTCTTTTTACTCCCCAGTTAACTGAGGTTTTTACTGATTTCTAGGGCAGTTCAAACCCTAAGTGCTCCAGTGCTTAGAAATCCCCTCTGGTGCTTGGTTGAACAAGGGAATCACAAGAAAATGAAAATGCAGAGACTGAACTTGGGGGTCGTTCTGTGCCTTCCAGCATCTTGTACAGCAAACCTTGACTTGTCTTTTTACCCCCAAAATAGCGTTTTCAGTAGCGATTGAATCTGCCACTGTCAAAATACGTTGCTTGCATTTATTCCAAATAATCTCCTTTACTCTTAACTGTTTATGCAAATTGTATAAGGTTTCTTATGCCCAAGCTTGAGAAATGATTTCCTAGTCGACAAGAGGCCACCACCCATCCTCCAATTGTGTTTATTTCCATGAGAAGATCACACAGAAGCCCTCCCTCTGCTCCAGTCCTAACAGGGCAGCCATGAGCTGAGGGGAGGTGGAGATGGCTTATGCAGGTACAAACAACCTCAAGGACTGTCGCCTGGGACTGGAGACTGCTAAGCCCTGACACTCGGTGCCGAGGTCGTCTGCAGGGTTTTGCCCTTGGTTTACTGTGGGGTCTGGGCTGCTGCCAGGTCCCCCCCCTCTGAAATGCAATGCAAAAGGGACATCATGTATATGCAGCGTTTATTTGGAGTTTTGCTTTCATATATTTTATACTTAATAGTTTCCCATAGGTGTCGAGGCTCTGCTTGCTCTTCCACATTCTTAATTCCCTCTGAATTTCATTTTTGAAGATTTTGACACTAGCTATGTTTTCAAATAAGCTTTTTGTTTTCTCATTTTCTGATTTGCTATGTTTTTAACAATAAACTTTCACTTACGATGCTATACATTTAACCATAGTAAGTGTTTTTAGTTCTATTGTGATATTTTCTGTCTCTTTATTATATTTAAGTTTTGGATATATTTATACTAATTCTTAATGAAACTGTATTAGTTAACTTTAGCTGTGTCTGTTCCCACTAACTCTACTTCCTGATTGTCATATTTTCCTGTTTCTACTAAGATAATTTACCTAATATTCAACCCATAGTGATGATACTAATTTTCTCTTCTCTTGATCTATGTCCTTTAGGTTTTGCTGTTGCAGATTCGAAGTGACCTTGACTTCCATCTAGTTCCATCACCCTGCCATCCTCAAGGCACATCTCAGAGCTCACTAAGGATCTTCTATCTGTCTGGCCAGGCCTCCCATGACTCTGTCCTTTGAGCTAGCTCTACAGACATCCGGATTGCAATTCCCTGCTGTGATTTGTTGTTGTTTTTGAACAGGTTTGTAGAGTTCTATCTGAATGCAAAGCCAAACATCACAGTCCTTAAGGAGAAATCCTGTGATTATATGTAGATTCCCCAGTCAACTGTGTAAGGAGCTACGTAATATGGTAAAACTCTACTACACAACTTTCAGACACCCCAGTCTTCCCCAAACTCAGGTGCCAATCTGATCAATTCAGTCAATTCAGTAACATGTCAAGTGCTGTTAGGATTTTTTTACCAATACCTATAGCTAAAATGTTTCCCCTGAAGAGGAGTCTTTCTCTCACGGACCATGATGTTCTACTGCTTTATGGTAGCTCTTACTTATTTCTTTGATCCATTCCTTGTAATGAGAATGTTTAACATAAGGTCTTCTACCCTCTTGAAGTTGAAATGGCTAGTAAAATATTGACCATATAGATCTGAGATTGTGGAGGTCTCTAGAACTCACTCACATTGCATACCTGCAACTCTGTATTAGTTACATGGCAGCTGCCCATTCCCTTCAAATCCTAGTCCTTAGCAAGCACCATGCTGCTCTGTTACATGATTGGCCTATTGTGGATACTTTATATAAGGAGAGCTATCAGATTTATTTCACATGTAATTAAATGCATTAAAGTTCATTAATATTTTCTTACAAGGCACAATTTTCCTTCCTTTGAAGTCTGAGCACATTTCATTGTGGGCATATGCCAAGGACTCTATAACTATTCATCCTTTGATGGATATTTAGATGGTTTCCATGTCTTGTGAATAGTGGTCCTGTGAGCATGGGAATGCAGGCATCTAGCTGAGATACCAATTTCAGTCCCTTTATATATGGACCTAGAGTATGGTTTTGGGACCATAGGAAAACTCTATTTTCACATTGGGGGAAAAAACCTCTTCTTAAGTTTATTGCTGTTTCATTTTGGTTTTATTTTGCTATTTTCCATAATAACTAGAAAATTTTATGTTACAAATACTTTAACTTATTCACATCCATGGTGCAGTAGTAGTTTTTTACTGTGAAAAAACACCATGATCAAAAGCAACTTAAGGAAGAAAGGGGGTTTTTTAGCTCATGGTTTCAGAGGGCTTGACATTACAGCAAGGGAAGGTGAGATATGTAAGCTGAATCAGGAAAAAGGAGGATCACATGTCTTCTGCCCACAGGAAATGCACAGAGAAACCAGGAAGCAGGACAAAGGCTAGAAACCGCCAAAGCCTACTCCAAATATTTACTGGCCATTTGTATTTTTCCTTTGACATTTGTCTGTTCAATTTATCTATCCACTTTTTGACTAGGTATGTGTTTAATTAATTACCTTTTTGATGTTTACATTTTGGAATTCTTAGTAGATTCTAAGTACCAACCCATTTTCAGGCTTATAGGTGATATATTTCTCTTGTTATTAAGGCTGTCTGTTGACTCTGCTGACTGTTTCCTTTTCTGTGTGAGCAAAGAGGAGCCCTCAATCCACTGGTAAGAATACAGATAGAAAGCCACCTGTGGTGTTATGCAGAGGGCTTGATGGAGTTCTTGCCCACGACTTTAATAGTTTGGGATATTTTACCTGGTTTTCTAGAATCAGAGTTAAATTCATTGCATGTTACCCCATTATATCTTACATTTTGACTTTGACATAAGCAGTAGGTTTAGATGTTTTGACTTTCTGTGATCCCTTGAGTGTCTACTAGTAACAAATATAATTAAAGTTAACTTCTAAGTAATGGAAGATTCTAGTTAAATCCAATATCATCCAATTGATATTGGCATGACATTCTCTCAATGACTTCAGCATCTTTGAACTTCTCAAATATTGTAAACCAAATGGCTACTCTGGAGAAAAAATATCCCCATAAAAATCTTGAAGTGGAATGTTACTGAGTGTTTAAAAGTTAATGTGTGGGGCCAAACATGTAAAATTGATATCTGGGGAACCATCCAAACTCTACTTAAAAGACATTAAGTTATTTGCAAAATGCTTTATTAACAGCTCTCTTACATGATGTTTAATAACCTAGTCCCTTAAATATATATCACTAGAATTAATGTCAATAAAACTTGTGTCTGAAATGCAATTCTGCCTTTTCTGTTTTTATTTTATTCTATTCCCCTAACTCTTTGAGGTAGGCTCAAAGTCCTTGGTTGTAGCAAGGACAGAGAGTGTGATTTAAACAGTGAGAGTTCTTTTAGTGTCTGTGAATATACAATCATTTTGATTCTTTCTTGACTTTTACTCTAGGAAAACTATTCAGTATATATAGATATGATAAATGAAATCCCATAAAACTTATGTTAGTGTTTTCCCAGGCTGATGGCATAAAGCAAATCATGAACAGGATTTTCTAAAACAGGGTTGAAGTTTTCCTTAATTCTGGAGATCAGAAGTCAGCCATGCAGGTGTTGGCAGCGTTACACTCTCTCTGAGGATGTGCTCTGTCTTAGGATGTGCTCTCTCCGAGGATGTGCTCTGTCTTAGGATGTGCTCTCTCTGAGGATGTGCTCTCTCTGAGGATATCCTCTCTGAGGATGTGCTCTGTCTTAGGATGTGCTCTCTCTGACGATGTGCTCTCTCTCAGGATATGCTCCCTCTGAGGACTTGAGAAGTATCTCATGTATCTCCCTGCCTCCTCCAGCTCCTGGAATTCCAGGACTCCATAGCATGTTTTGAGCTTTCCAGTCCCAGCCTCCTTATGTACAGTGTCTTCTGTAGGTCTGCTTCTGTGTCTCTTTTGATATCCCTATAATGATGTGATGCCAGTTCTGCTTGATTTAGGTTCTGCCATGTTCCATTGTGGTTTAATTTGAAGTAAGAACAACCACAGTAACTTGTTTCCCATGAAGCATCTGAGACTCTGTATGCCTGGAGAACAAATTATGCTTTGAGCAAACAGAATTCCAGCCACAAAATACAAAGTCTTCTCAACTCTGATGTTTGTACCCTTTCCCTTTAACAGTTTTAATCATTCAGAATACTTGTCATTTATCAAATTATAACATACGTGCATATCTAAGCTGCCACTGTACTCATTCTAACACATTCACTTGTACTTATTTCTTACTAGTTTGACAAGGGTTGCTGCACTGACAAGCTCAAAGAATTCTATTTTCCTCAAAGACTGAAGACTTCAATCATAATTGGCCATACTTCCTCCTCCTGCTTCCTCCCTGTTGCCATCATCTCTCCACAATGTCATGAGGATCCCAATTTATATTTTCTGTCCTTTCTGCTGCTTGTACAGATATTCCTTCATTTCTCTTTAATGTTTACCTCACAGATAGGGACCTTTGTAGTGTTTCAGAAGCATATAAAGGTAGACTTGATGGGATCAAGATTGAGAAGAGAAGGAAGGTCTTTCCTTCAACATCCTTGACAATATCTTACCGAAGCAAGAAATTGAGAGTGATCCAGCCCATGTCACCATCCATCTTTGTCAGTGAACACATTCCTTGCCTCATCATATATTTAGTATCCTATTCTGTTTCCTTAAAGCCACAAGTTATGTCTACTGTGGCCACCTGTGTGTGGTGTGTATAGGTGGAGTAAAGGGAAATCTGGGAATAGGGGTTACTTTTCTTTTTTGCATGAAAGCTTTTTGCACTTTTAGTTTCATTTTATTTTTTACTTTATTTCTTTATTATATGTATATTAATGTGCTTACTGTGAATGTCTTTGTGCGTGTGTGTGCGCGCACACACACACACATGCATGTACACCATGGTGAGTGTAGGTCAGAGAATAATTTGGAATCTGTTCTCTCCTGCTACCATGTGGATCACTGGGATCAAACTGTTTTTCAGGCTTGGTGGAAGGCTCCTTTCCTACTGAGCATTCTTGCTGACTCTATTTTCTTTTTTAAACCAATTAATGACCAATATCCATGGAACATTGAGTTTCAAAATTAAATAATATAGGCCCAACTGAAACTTGTATCATGTGTAAATTATTCCTGGACAAATTGCCTTTACTAGAGCTGAAGACATGAACTGGGGACTCACAGAGGATGTCAGCAGCACAGAAGTGGAAGACAAATGGTTGTGTTTTTGGTGCTTTCTTCAATCCCTCTTTCACATCCTCCAGTGCCTACAGTTTTTACGTCATACAAAGCCCAACATTGCATGAGCAATGTCTCATTCTGGCACACCAGTCTCCTCTCAGTTCCTGTTTATGCCCCCTCACTGACTCACTGCAGATGCCACTGTCCCTGCCTTTTCACTAAGCTTTATACTTATCAGATCTTGAGTTTTCCTTTCATTCGGGGCTCAGATTTCTCTTTCTCAGGATGTTTGCACCATGTGTTATGTATCACCTAATGCCTCCATTTTTTTTAAATCTCATTGGGTCCTTTCTATATTTCCCTATTCTACTGTAAGATAGATGAGAATAGAGATCTTCTGTTCCTAGTTACTGCTTTGCTACATTCTCTTGACTGCATAGTATGTGGTGATGACCCCCAAACATTTTGTTAAAAATTGGAATGGATCACAAACATCTGTAACTCTAATCATGGGGGCTCTGATGCTTTCCTCAGGCCTCTGTAGACATACATGTAGTGCATTGACATACGTGTAGCCAAAATACTCATACACGTAAACAAGTTCAAATGCACCCCCTTTCTCATTCTTATAATAGCAAAGGATAAAGTCGAACCCATGTAAAACAGAACACAATTAAAGCTTTCTCTAGAACGGCTAGAATAAGGTTATTCTTCATTCAATTTGACCTCAGTTTCTGCTTGTGAAAAAATAAAAGGGAGAAAGAATTATAAACATGTATAAAAATCTAAATAGGGCGGATCCTATGAAGAGCCTATGATGAATATTTTCAGAAGTCTTTTACTTTTCTGGCTATGTAAGTTATGACTTCAGTTGGATGACATGGGATAACCCTGAGAGCAAACATCTCCTTAAATTCCTTGGTAATTCATTACTTCCTTTGAGCACTGCCCTTGCCTGAATCTTCAATAAGAGTTTCTTAAGACCTTAAACTATCACCCTGTAATAGGTTAGGACTTTCTTTTCTTGCTTTAGAATATCCTGGTCAACCACTGGATATCCAGGTAGATAATTACTATGGACATTGTAGCTAAACGAAGGGTTTTTTCTTGCCTTCTTTGTGTGTGTGTGTATGTGTGTGTGTGTGTGTGTGTGTGTGTGTGTGTGTGTGTGTGTGTATGTGTTATGTGTGAATATGTTTGGAGAGTAAAAGATCCCATTCTTATGCACAAAGGATAAAGAAGGACATCAGAAGTCTCACTCCTTGCTCTTTGCTCTATTCCCTTGAGACAGGATTTCTCACTGAATCAAGGACTAGCCATTTCCAACAGTCTGGGAGGGGCAAGTGTCAGTGACCCTCCTGCCTTGGCTCCCTGACTGAACTGGGATTACAGGAGTGCATGGCTACACTTGGATTTTTACTTTTATGTGGACTCTGAGATTAAACTTAGCTCCTAATGCTTGTGCATTAAATACTCTTACTCACTAAGCCATTTCCTTAAACCAAAACCCTTTTAGTATAAATATTTCTCAAGGAACACAGTTACATTAAATTATATGTTAACTGAAATTGGTTTTAACTATTCATCTTTTATTTTTACTGCTAAATTAGATCAAATGATCTGGAGATTTTTCTGGAGGTTAAAAATCTTCAAGATAGTCACTTGTGGCAGGTTTTTGCTTCAGTGATGATCCCACAAGGGAAAGATGCCTCTGTTCCATGAAGAAGCATCTAAATAATGGAATACCAAGCAGGGTCCCTCAAGTCAGTGGGAGCTGCTTTCTCGCTCCTGTGCCTGTTGCTTTCCCCGCAATAGGAGCAGATCAGATCCAGCAAACATCCCCACTCAAAGTCTTCATCAAATATTGAACATTTAATCTGAGCTCCTCTGAGCAGGCAGCCATGCTCTAACTGTTTGAGAATTGTGTGTATTTACTAATAACTAATTGCTCAGAGGTCTATGCTGTGTAGGATAGGAAATGATGGAGCAGGCCCTTTTCTTCCATTTTATTTACATCAAGATGCTTAAAATATCCCAGTTTGGGGTGACAGAGGTGGCTCTGAGTTAGGCAGTAAGTACTGCTTTTTCAGAGGACTGGAGTTCAGTTCTTAGCACACATGTCAGTTGGCTCACAATCACCTGTGACTCCAGATCCAGTGGCTCTGGTGCCCTGTTCTGGCCTCTGCAGGCACTGTACTCACATTCGTGTGCCCACGTCTGCATGCACATAATTAAAAATAAAATTTCAAATAAAATGCAGTTATTCCAGCATAAATAACTTCCTTATACCCAGTTTCCCCCTTCTTTCCTAGAAGGAAAGCAATGGCCCCTGAGCTAACAGAAAGGTCTTGGTCTGGGCATAGATTCCTGTGTTCATTCCTTCACTGCTTCCTGCTGTGCCTCTCTCAGGCAAGAGGGAGTGTGTGGAGGTGGAGGGATCCAATTCAGCACCATCAAGTAGGCAGATGCTTGTGAGTATGACAGGGAAAGAGAATGGATGTGTTAGCAAAATTGAAATAACTGAGGCAATAATCAAGTACCAATAGCCAAGAGCTGAGGCACTTGTAGGATGAGCCAATAGCAGATTCATGCTGTGGGAGGACAGAAATGTCTTAAGTGCATTGACTGCTCTATACTCAGTTACCTGAATGCTACAGAGATTTCCCTATTGTCGAATAGGCCTTTCCACTCTTTGAGTGTTTTCACACAATTTTCCTGAGCATCAGACCCATTGTGGACACTCTGTAGGGCTCTAGACTTGGAAATCTATATTTTAGCTCTCCCTAAAGGATTCTAGAAAGAAAAGTTTTCAGAATATTGATTCGGCAATCACTTATTGAAGCCATGATTCAACAGTACAAGAAAGCTGTTTAGGTATTGACACATACTCTGGTTTTGATTTGTTTTGTGTTTGAGGTTCAGACCGTTGTGAGACTTCATTTTGACAAGCTGAAAAAAATCAAACAGATAAGAACAAAACCAAATACATGACATACTGAGAATATAGGTGCAGTGAAGAGAAAGGAGCAAAGAAAGGAAGGGAAGTAACCGGTTGAGGATGCTGTGCCATAGGAGAGTAACAACCTCTGATGTGGGGCCAGAGCAGGAAGTGCGGTCCAGGCATGTGTTATCAGGGTGCAGAGGCAGGAAGCAGTTTCAGGTTCCTGGAGGAGCAAAAAAGCCAGTGAGCCTATAAATAAAAAGAGGCAGGGAGAAGGGGATGGACAGGGAGGTCAGGCATCCAAGCTTCAGGTTCCCAAGCCCTCACGGCCAGGACGCTGAGGCTAATACTACTCTCAGGGGTCTAGAATCTGTTGGACGATTAATGTTTCTAGAGGCATGCACTGGTTTTTGAGTGGAACGGTCTTAACATACAAGGTGAGTGTGAGCCTTGTAGGGTGGTAAGCAGCCCTAGAGCCACTCACTCCTGGCCACACCATTGAAGTCATTGTGACTACAAATCTGTAGGTCTGCCCTCACATACCTGCTGATGTCAGTCACAGTACAATTGACAGCACAATTAATGACATCACTAAGTGGCTTCACAGATCCATTCTAGTTATAACATTTAATTTTAGACCTACGGATTACAAATATGCATAGATTTAAAAATTCTATGTTATAAAGGGTTATGACATTAGAGGGTATGAGATTTTGTGTGCTAATGATCTCTTAGGACACAGAAAAAAGAATGAGCTTGAAAAGGCAGAAAAGTCCCCTTTGTCCTGTTGAGTCACCTATTTCAGATTACTACAGAAAATATTCTCTCTACAGCATTTGGAAAGCATTCTGATTTCATGCCATGCCCAATGGTGCAGGATTTTCATCTGGCTGCTCCTGAGGCTGAGGTGTAAGGGTAACAAATTTGAAGACTGCCTAGGCAGCCCAATGACAGTCTGTTTCAAAATAATAACTAATGAAAATCAGGGCTGAGGATATAGGTCTGGATGTTGTTAATATACTCTTCAATTTGGCATTGTGTCATGGATTAAATATGCATATATACACGTATCATATATTTATATGAAAATATACTTACAAAGAAGGAGAGAAAGACGCTATTATTTCAAAGTTGTTATTTTGAAGAACATTGGCTTCACAACAATATCCATTCATTTGGAGGCAAAATGTTGTCCTAAATGTTTATCTTTTTGGATAATCTGACCCCCATCCAAGTAAAAGAGTATTTGGGACATTTCCATAGTGTTTTCCTGATAGTTTATAATTTTATGCAAGGTAGACTTCACATATATTGATTCCTACATTAGGTACATTTTTTCTGAAAGAGGTCTTTGCCTCCTAATGAATCTCCTGGGGTCTGTGAGTCATGTTTTGAGATTAATTGCGTCCATTACTTGTTGACTAGGTCTCATTGTTGAATACCATTTTCCTGTGAATATAAACCATACTTTCTATATGCACTTTGCCATTGGTGGACAGCTGGGCTATTTCCACCCTACTGTTATTAGGAATAAAACTGTCATAGGCATTCTGTACCTAAACCTTTGTTTATACACATTTCTGTGTTTCTTAACCCCTGTTAGAAGGGAGGGTTCACAGGATAGATGAGTATTAAGTTAACGCTTTCAGAAATTTCCACATCATGATGGCATTATTTCATACTACTACCACCAAATTACAGAAAAGTTCAAATTCCTCCCCAGCATTGTGGATATGTGATATTTACAAGCTTGGAATTTTATGAGTTAATTTTATGGATCCTGGATGGTATAAAGTGGAGTCTTGTGATTTAACTTGCATTTTCCCAGTAATATTTAACCTTGGGTACTTTTTCAGTGGCTTATGTCGAAAGTCCACTCAGGATAGTTACCCATAGAAGCATTCTTTTCAGTTATGTAAATGCTGGTTTGTTAAAGTAGATTTGACTATGATCCTGACTTGTCAATCAACACTGAAGGAAAGTAGTATGTGAAATCCCTAGCACCCAAAGGGAAAGCTATTTATGGTGTATATTTTTCAAATAATTATATATGGGCCTTCTTTATTGACTTAGTAAATTAAGCTGATTTTCATTAAAAGTTAATTAATTTACTCTAGTTCTGGAAAGTAATATTGGCTACTAGCCAATGCATATCACTTTTACCAAATTTCATTAAGTTTAATATCCTGTTTAAGTATATTAGACTTTAAATTTATCTCATTTTTCTGATATTACTAATGGAAAACTATTTGAACTTTAGGAAATAACATTCAAGAGATTTTATTCAGCTAAAACACTTTAATGTGGTCTCTTTTATTCATTAACTATATATATATATATATATATATATATATATATATATATATATATCCATCCTGAATAGATACTTTATAGTTGTTGTTATCTTAAAAAAAAGTCTGAGGTGGGAGTGATAGTATATATCTTTTGTCCCAGAACTCTAGAAGCAGATGCAGGTAGATCTCTGTGAGGCCAGCTTGGAAAGGAAGGAAGGAAGGAAGGAAGGAAGGAAGGAAGGAAGGAAGGAAGAAAGAAAGAAAGAAAGAAAGAAAGAAAGAAAGAAAGAAAGAAAGAAAGAAAGAAAGGGAAGAAAAGAAATAAAGACTAGAAAAGAATGTCAGGAAATTCAAAATTCATATAACATGCAAAATACCAGAAGGCAGATTGCTGTTAACCTAAGATAACGCATGGTCATTTAACAAGAAAACACAACCCAGTTTGTTTATCCTTGTGGGACAAGTAATATAGTCTTTAAATTTGGGTGTTCGGTGCTCTTCATAGAATTTTATTTTTGTAAGTACATTTTAAACCTTCCAAACAAGGTAATGTCCACATAATCCAAAGGAGTACAGGAAAAGACAAGGTTTCACCTAGGATTTCAGCCAGCAACTATTTATGTACAAGCCATTCCAGACAATAAAAGAAATGTGTGTTTTATATTGGGTTCACATACACAAAACAAAAGTATTTTCATAATCCTCCTGGACTATGTGTCTTTTCTAATGTTGACACTATTGTTGGCCAGCCTTTGGCATACTCTTTGAAAAAATGGCCCACTGTACAACTCCCAGAAGCTTACCATTCTATATAATAACACCATTACAATGGGCATATGCTCCCATAAAGCTACATTGGTGTAGCTACCTTCTCAGTCCATGTTCCAGGAGGGTCATGCCCAGAAGGCAAGGAGAAGGCTCCTTGCAGGCTAGGATCTCAAGCATTTGGGGAGATGCTTTCATCAGCATCTGAACACTCAGGAAAGAGGCTGGATATCAAGAAAACAGGACAAGAGGCTTTGTTTTGTCTTGATAGAGTGCGTGCTTCCTTTCCTTCCTGGTTGATAAGGGGGAGTTGGATTTTCCTGAAGTATAAGATGAACTTAGAATCAGCCATGTCCAGGGAGAGAATGATGGGATTTACCACAGGACTCAGGTGAACTTCAGTGCTGGCTTCCCAAAGCCACTACAGAGGTAGCTTTTGGCCACTAGTTCAGTATCACAGCTGGAGTTGGTGCTCTTTCCTGTGGTGATTGTTACGCACACACTGTTCTTGACACTGCTAATTGAATGTTTACACTATAGGTCAGAGAAGAAGACACAAATCCTGTGTAGAGTATGGTGGGCTATCTTTGACTTCAACCCACTTGATATGCATTTTGTGAATAAAGTTGAGTAAAATGTGTCTACATCCACCCATTCATTTATGGTTTATGGCTCCTCTCACATTGAAAAGAGAAGACTCCCTCCTTCACACAAACCCAAAAGCATCTACTGTACAGCTTGTATTAGTTCCTTTTCAGTGGCTGTGGAAACACTTGATCAAGGTAACTTAGCTCACAGTTTGAGAGTAGAGACCACCCATTGAGGTAGAGAATGCTCAGTGGCAGCAGTGTGAGGTGCTCAGTCTGGAAGAAGAGAGATGAATTCTGGAGTTTTATTTGTTTTCTCCTTTTTCTTCAGTTCTGGGCTCCAGCACAGGAAAGGTTGACACCCACACCCAGGATGATTCTCCCCACCCCAGTTAGACTTTTCTGTAAACACCCTCATAGACACACCCAGAGATCTGTCCCTGAGGTGATTCTGATTCCCCTCAAGTTGTCAATATACATTAAACAACACAGAGCTCTTTGACAAAAATGTATCAACCTTTGATATAAAGTGGTGATAATTCTTCCTTAGTACTTTAAAACCAATGTGCTAAGTACCATTTCAATAAGAGGGAACTATGGGAACTGAATGTGTGTGTGTGTGTGTGTGTGTGTGTGTGTGTGTGTGTGTGTGTGTGTGTAAAATATGTATTTTATGAAATATACTCTTACTTCAGAAACTTGTGAAATCCTTCAGTGTACTACCCATCATTGTTCAGCAATGATGATTGTACCTCTTGAATACATGAGGTTTTGGACTGGGAATATACTCAGAATTAAAACTAAATTCCCCCAGTGTATCTTATCATGAAGGAAGGCTTGAATAGATGACTAAAGTTGTACAATGGAGTGTTGGTAAATACTGTGGATAGAACTTCTGCTCTGGACAGACCATGCCCATCTTTTTGCCTAGTATATTTCCTGCTGGTTTGAAAGTGGGCACTATAGTAAGCCCGGCATCCTTCTTGGTATCACTAATAAGATATAAATGATGGAGGAGGTAGACTTCTTAACTTTCTGGGTTTCAAAAAGCTGATACTGTGACACTAGTTCAGAACCTTGATATCATTCTAGTTTTGGTTTTGTTCCAAACCTCACCCACTTAAGTACTATGGGCATAAGCTGTTGCATATATATGAATTTGCCCTCCCTTCCCCTCTCTATGCTAGCATTCAGTCTGGTTGGAACTCGTACAGGTCTGTGCATTTTGTCACAACTGCTGTGGGTGCATATGTGCAGCTGCCTTGCAGTGTCCAGAAGACACTGTTTTCTTGGGGTCATCCACCAACTCAGGTTCATGGACTCTTTATACCCCTTCTTCTTCCAAGATCCCTGAGTCTTGGGAGGAGGGGCTTTGATATGGATGTCCTATTAAGGACTGAGCATTCTGAAGTCTCCTGTCCTCTGATCCTTGGCCAGTTGTGTGTCTCTGTTTTAGTAACTGCTCCACATAGCAGCTTCCTAGATGAGAGCTGAGAGATGCATTAATCTATGGATAGAAGGATAAGTCACTAGAAGTTGGTTTAACACTATATCCATTTAGAAGAATAATAACGGTAGGTTCCCCCTAGGGCCTATGACATATCTAGCCAGAGCTGCCTAGTCAGATAATGGCACCAGGTCTGAGTTTCATCTTGTGGAGCAGAAATTAAATCCAATCAGAAAGTGGTTAGTTACACCTGTGACACTTGTACCACTACTGCACCAGTGGGCATGTCTTGCCAGACAGTCACTACTATGGTTCTCAGGGCTCACTGGGTATTACCGATGATTACTTTTCTCCTTTGGTTGCAGGTATAGCACATTCCAGCAATATTCAAGCTAGCCAGCACAATGGAGCATTTAGATCAGTATCAGTTGATTTCTCAATGTTCTGTGACTCAAATATGTGTTGTCTTTAGCAATAGGGTCTTGCCCTCAAGTTCTGAAGGGACCAAGGACTTAAGTTAACTTCTATTTTGAGCCTTCCTTTTTATAAGATGGTAGAAGCATAAAAGGAAGACATAAGGCATATATATTTGTATGTGTAGACACATGCAGGTTTGTGTGTGTGTGTGTGTGTGTGTGTGTGTGTGTGTGTGTGTGTATGTGTGTGTCTAAGCCCAAGGTTCATACCATGTGTCTTCCTCATTCATGCTTACCCTTGAGGCAAATATTCTATTTGAACTGGAATTCCTAGTGTTATCTTATCTATGTAGATGGCTTTCTTGATGACATCCTGTCTCTACCTCTCAAATACTGGGATCATAGGGGCATTCATGCCCACCCAGAATTTACTGGGTATTGTGGGTATGAACTCTAGTCCTCAGGTCCTTGCCCCCTTTGAAACAGGTGTTCTACCCACTGAGCAAACTCCCCAACCCAAAGGCATAAATTTTAATTACAAAACTTCATTTTACTTTATCTCATGCCTTTTTACTTTAGGAATTATCGTATTTCAGTTTCTGTATAAACCAGCCAGTATTTTATAAATGATGTTTTTGTTTTAACTTTTGTCATTTCATACTGGAAACATAAAAACAAACAAACAAGTTCTTGCTATATAGTCAAAGCTAGCATCAAAATCAGTATCACTCTGCCTCAGCCTCCCAAGTGCTAACATTGTATATATGTTTCATCACACTCTGCTCACAGTAACTTCTTAGTTTTAGACAATATGAACTTTTAGCCTTCTTTCTCTTTATGGTGTCTTTTGTCAGAATACTGTATGGAGAATCAGGACAAATATGGTGAAGTCCAGAAAATCAACTGTGTCTTTGAGTCAGGTTCACTTCCTTGCTCTGTTTTCTGCTTATCACCTGGGGAACAGGTAATACCATTCCTATTTGTCCTCCGTGTCATGAGGCTATAAAAATTATTATAGAAATATGAGCATGATTTTAGAAACTTACCAATGCACTGCAAGCTGCCACAGACCCCGGTGCTTGTCTGTTGGGAATCTGCGTTTCTTGCCATTGTTATTTGTGGTGGTATTGTGTTCCCCGAAATATTGTGCACACGAATAAACTTATCTGGGGTCAGAGAACAGGATGGCCACAACATTAAACATAGAAGTTAGGCAGTGGTAGCACACGCCTTTAATCCCAGCAATTGGTAGGCAGAGCCAGGTGGATCTCTGTGAGTTCAAGGTCACATTGGAAATAGCCAGGCTTGGTGACTCACACCTTTAATCCCAGAAAGTGAGCCTTTAATCCCAGGGAGTGATGGAAGAAACCAGAAAGGTATATAAGGTGTGAAGATCAGAAACTAGTTAAGCATTTGGCTAGTTAAGCTTGTAGGCTTCTAGCAGTAGTTCAGCTGATACCCATTCGGATGAGGACTCAGAAGCTTGTAGTCTGAAAAAACAAGACCAGCTGAGGAACTGGCAAGGTGAGGAAGCTGTGGCTTGTTCTGTTTCTCTGATCTTTCAGCATTCACTCTAATAACTGGCCTCAGGATTGTTTTATTAATAAGTATCTTTAAGATTCCTGCTACAGTTATTGCTTTCACAGTGACAGCAGAGTATTGGGATCCTAGTCATGGAAATACCAAAGCCAGGACTTATTTTCTGACTTCAAATACAATCACTGGTGATGTCTTCTTTAGATTGGCTCCAGCTTGTGTAGACAGACCAATAAATAGGTTATCCATTCTGAATCTTTCCTCTGGGGCTCTTCTTTTGAATGGCAACCTAACATCTCATTTCAAAGTGGGCAAGGAAAACATCATCTCCTGAAACACACTGCATTTTTTATGTGCAGCTTAGAAACATTGCACCTGGTGCCAAAGAAACACATCTGTTTGTGCAACTGTCCAAACTTAGTCATGCTCTGACACCCAGAAAGCGCTCTGTGTAGACCAAATCCACCTGATACTACCTGGTATTCCTGACATTTGAGAACCACATTCACAAATGCTCTGGCTATGCTGTGTTCTTGACTCCTCCATGCTGTCCCATTAACCCCCAATTCTCCATTAATGTCCAATAAATGTAATTTTTTATATTTGTATTTCCAAATCAGTTATTGTTACATTGGTTTGATTTTTCAGTTACAAGGCCAGATACATGAGGACATTCAAAGTTTCGACACAATGCACATATTCCTTTCTACTGCTGCCTCAGACAGGCAGCACCAAGTCTTTCTAGTTATTTGGTTCTATTTTAAAAGGACAGTTTTCTTAGCCATGTTAGAAGTCAGATGTAGCCAGAGGTGTTTTTTGTTTGTTTGTTTGTTTTTTGTTTTTGTTTTTTGTTTTTTGTTTTGTTCCACCTGGCCCTGTGTTTGGAATAAATCTCAAATCTCTCCCTCTTACATGACACAGCCATTTGGTCTCAAATAAACACACAGAGACTTATATTATTTACAAACTATATGGCCTATGGGTCAGGCTTCTTGCTAGCTGGCTCTTATATCTTAAATTAACTCATTTCTATTAATCTATGCATTGCCATGTGGCTTTGTGGAGGACATCTTGCTTCTCCTGGCTCTGACTCCCAGCTTCTCCCCAGACTCCACCTTTTTCTTCCCTGTCTCTCTTGGATTTCCTGCTTGCCTCTAAGCTGCCTTGCCATAAGCCAAGGAGAAAGGCAGAGGTGGTGTAAGAGATGCCAGCTGCTTCCAGGGAATGCAAAGTACCAGTAAGCCACGGCCATGTGGTGACATATAGATTAATAGAAATGGGTTAAGTTATAAGAGCTAGCTAGCAAGAAGCCTGCCATAGGCCATGCAATTAGTAATTAATATTGAACCTCTGAATGATTATTTTTTAAGTGGCTGAGGGACTACGTGCCTGGGTGGTACTGGAGAAATCTTCTGGCTACATTCAGTGGGGAGAGCATGTCATCAGATCCAGGAACTAGAGCTGTGGTTATGTTTTTGATCGAGAATGAAGAGAAAGGAGGGTCTCTGGGATGAGATTTAGTAAAAACAGAAAAATGAACATTTTTTGGAGTGTTAGAAGCAGCTGTCAATAATGCCTTGGGCAAAGAAAGTATCTGGCCTTTGGCATTAGTGGTGTGGATGCTGTTGCTGCCACCACCTGCCACTTAGCCCATGTCCACTAGATATTTTCTTCCCTATCAGGGAAAGTCACAATTCTCTGGGCTTCTCCAAAGAGGTTCTCAAGGGTTTCCTTTTGATGTCTGTAATTATGAACCCCATAACCACTAATTTTTTTCATTGTTCTCAAAAGATCTGTGAATTTTAATTTTGATTTTATCCTACCTGTAGTTGGACAAATTCCCTGACTGTTAATTTGCATGACCATATTCAGAGTACTCTCTTAGGGCAAACACTCCTGTATTTATTAGCAGGTATAGGACAAATGCTATGGATAAGACAGGAAAGACCCATACCTGCATCCACCCACATTCCCTTACACCTCCTGGGTCTCAGCCCCATGGCTTCAGCACATACATTTCATGTAAGATTGCCTGCTTTCTCTCTCCAAGTTAAGTGTAAACTTCTGAACCCTCCTGTTGAGGTTCTCCCAGATGCTAGTTTCTATTTGGAAATTTGTATCAGATGGGAAGTTCTTGGTGAAAAATTAAGTCTGATTTTGGCAGTCTTGCACCAATCAAGGGTTATATCAGCTCATGATCTTTGAAAGCCCTGACCAGAGTGGATGATTTTGTGATGACATAAGAAAATCCTGCCTCTTTCTTTACCTTGTTCACCTCTGTTTTCCACATGAATCTCCTTGTAGCAGCTCCAGATGCCCATGGAAGGCAAGTATATCAATCCTAGTGACCAGAACAGGGCACAGAAGTGGGACGAGGCTTACAGACTTCTTAGCAGTGCCTTATAAATAGAGGCAGAGTTTTTCTGTCCCAACCACTTGTTCTCAAATACCCAGCAGCTGCTTCCCAAATTACCACACAGGGGCTTATATTAATTATAAATGATTGGCCAATAGCCTAGGCTTGTTACTAACTAGGTCTTACATTTTAAGTTAACCCATATTTCTTATTTACACTCTGCCATGTGGCAGTACCTTTATTAGCATGGCACATTCATCTCCTGCTCCTTCTGCATCTGCTGGCAACTCCAAACCACACTCATCTCTTTCCTATCAACCTTGGTTTGGTCACCCCACCTCTACGTCCTGCCTGGCTACTGGCCAATCAGCATTTTATTAAACCAATCCTAGTGACAGATCTTCACAGTGTACAAGAGGATTATTCTACAGCAGTGTCCCTTCATTCAACCATCTTGGTGCTCAGAGCACTCACAGGGGAGATGCCCATTCATTCAACCATGTGTGCATGTGTGTATATTTGTGTATGTGTGTGTGGGGAGATTATTGCTTTAGTTTAATTCAGATTGTGTGTACTCCTCATCTAAACTGTAAAGGAAAGATGGGAAATGAACAGCTTTTCCAAAGTAAAACCTAATTGTCCTTACAGAAACAGAACCCAGATGCAGAATACACAGAGACGGCATTTCCTTCCTCCCTTCCATCCTTTCTTCTTTCTTTTTTCCTCTTTCATCTTTCTTTCAGATAGTTTGTATTAGTAATTTTTCTGTTTTTAATTTTTCTTTGAGAAATTCATAGACTATATTTTAATCATATTCTCTCTCCTCCCACATCACCCCACCTCCTTACCCATGAGATTTTATGTTCTTTCTCTCTCTTAAAACAATTAGCCAAAACCAAAACTGAGAAAACCACAAAAGAACAATTTGTGATGGCAAACTGCTTCTGAGTATGGGGCATACCAAAGTGTAGCTGATATGCCCAGTGTCACTACATCTAAGAAAATGGATTTTCCCTCTCCTGGCAGCTTATTAATTGCAAATAGCTTCTTAGCTAGGAGTACATCTTATTCCAGTTAAAGCTCCTAGTGACTTGCTTACCCTCTCCCCCTTCACTCTCTTTCTCAAGTACAAACACACCACCACCACCACCAGAGTTTGAATTATTAGAATTTCTGATCTAAGAATCTTATTTATTGTTGTAGCAGGAGATATCCCATCTGCAGAATAGCTCACAGATGACTAATACATAAGCAAGAATATGGGCTTAGTAATCTCAGAAACTCCCTAGATAAGCAGAAAACCTTGACTATAAAAATTAGCTCCTTCCATGACACCACATGGAAAGATGAGGTCTAACCAAAGAGAGGTGTGTGACTGAGCATGGAAGCAGACCCATGGCAGTCAGACATGCTTACCTTTCAGACCCAGAGCAGTGAGACAATGGTGCTCTGAGTGCTTACCATTCAGACCCGTGACAGTGAGATGGCGGCACTCTGAGTACTTACCTTTCTGTTTATAACATGCATCCTCTTTGGATGTTGCACTTTCCCAAATGCCTACTAACTAGGTACATGCCTGTACTCTTCAGGATGTGCTCAGTTAATTCTGAGAGATATTTGTTTTCTGACCACAGGCCATACCACTTTGTTTTCACACCATGTCCTCCTATCAAAACTTTATTTATTGAATGATCTCCATTTACTCCATTAGTGGAGACAATCTACAATGGTCACTATCTATAGATTCAGTTAGGTGATGTGTCAGAAAGTCAGTCTATCTGCAATGACTTCATGTACTTAAGAAGTGTCTTTCCAGAGTGTTCTATGCCATTTCCACTCTCTTTAAATCCAGCATGGGAAGCGGAGAATATTTTGAATGTCTCCATTAGCAGAACTTCCTGGAGTGCTGTATAATATGTAAGTGAAGTAAAGTGAATGAGAATTTTTATGTTAGCAAGGACAAAATTAATTTGTAAAATGTGATCATTTCACCTTATTTTGTATAGTTTCAAATGTAAAATTACAAGAATCTCAAGAGTAAGTTACCTGCTTTACTCCTAAATTAAATTCACTAGTAATGAGATCTTGTCCCATTGGCTCTGCCATTCCATCTTATTTGGTACAGTGCCTGTGTCCCTGGCTCCTTCACTCTGTATTTCCTATGAAAAGAAGCATTTCATCATTGGTGCAAGCAGGAAACTGAATCACGACATGATGCTATTGCATAATCAACAATCCACTTCAGTTTTAACAATCTCAGTAGACTTAACATGGAACTGTTTTCTTTCTGTCTCAGAACCCACACAGTATCACATCTTGGGCTTGGTTACAGTTTTGTTTAGCCATCTTCCACCACTGAGTGATGGAGCGTCTTTGTTATTTTTAACCTTGGCATTTTTGAAAAGTGGAGAGTTATTGTTTTGTAGATCATCCTTTTTTGCCTTTATTTCTGATTGTGCTGCTTACTCATCTCCATAATGTATTTTCTCACCTTTTTTATTTGCATCATATTGGGATGCCCATGACATGGAACCTTAGGTAATCAGCTGCTCAGTATGTTAGGGCAGAATCTTCTAGGCTCCTCCACAGCTCACTGTGTGCATGTTTGCTTTTCTGTTGATGACTAGCAAGTCATTTAGAAAGAGAATTTACTAGATAATGCATACAACCTCTCTGTAACATCAATTTCCTTTTTTACTATTCCCAATAACTTGTGTTAGAAGAAATGCACAAGATTATTGGCCTGCTGACAAGTGAATAAATGGAAACCATAGAACAAGGGGTCCCAGTCCTGTCTGGCATTCTTATGAAAAAAGAGGTCTGGACAGAGACTCTTCAAGAGTAAGGTATCTGCAAGCCAGTGAGCACCAAGTGTTGCCAGGCTTCTCTAGAGACTGGAAAAAGATAATACCAAGGCCTTATCTACTCATTGATTTTACACCTTCAAAGCCTGGAACTATAGAGAATGTTTCTATTACTTCATACCACCCAGTGAGTAATCATTTGTGGAGGAAACTCCAGGAGACCAATGTAATCACTTCTGATGTGACATGAAGATCATTGAGGTCAATGTTGATGCAGGAGACAATGGACATATAAACTCAAATGGTAGGAATGTGTATATGAGACATAGTCAGACCTTGAGTATATTTTGTGCACACAGATGACTGGATTTGACATTGGATTTGATAGCCTAAGCTAAAGACCCTTGACGGGAATGTTGTTCTGTATGCTGTGAATGTGTTGCTCTGATTGGTTGATAAATAAAATGCTGATTGGCCAGTAGCTAGGCAGGAAGTATAGGTGGGATAAGCAGACAAGGAGAATTCTGGGAAGATGAAGGCTGAGTCAGGAGACATCAACCTGCCTTCCAGGGAGCAGCATGTATTGATACACAGGTAAAGCCACAAAACACATAGCAACATATAGATTAACAAAATTTGGCTGAGTTTAAGTGTAAAAGCTAGTCAGTAGTGAGCATGAGCAAATGGCTGAGCAGTTTTAATTAATATAAGTCTCTGTGTATTTACTTGGGTAAGAGCAGCTGCAGACCAGGTGGGACACATGAAAACTTCTGGCTACAGACCTTCTTTAGAGTGAAAGGGATGAGGCTGATTGTCACTGGGACAATAGGCATAATCTAAGGTATATAATCAATATACTAAGAAATTGACTGTAAAATATAAACAATAGAAGATGCCACAATTGTGTTCCAAATTACTAGGTTAGTAGAGTGAATCAAATATAATATGGAGACTACAGGAGTAGCAAGTTTAAAGGGAAAGAAAAATCACAAAACCAAGATGGAGGTCTATCAAGGTTTAAGGAATCAGCCAACACACAGGACAGATTTGAATGAGCAGTTAGATAAGCAAGCCAGAGTTCAAAGAGAAATATTAGATGTTGACATACACACTCAGATGTGACCATCATGATATTGCAAGCCCCAAGTCTATATGAGTTCTAGGAACCCAGACAATGAACAAAGGAGAGGGTAGTGATGTCTTCCAAATTATCCAAATAATGTTTAGATTACTAAGCAGAGGTATGCATGTATACACATATACACATGTACATCTATATGTATATATATGAGCATGTGTATGTATGTATATGTGTATGTGAGTGTGTGTGTGTGTGTGTGTGTGTGTGTGTGTATGTGTGTGTGTGTAAAAAGAAAGTTTTTGTGTATCTGCTTGTTCTAAGTTGTGTCCCTACCCCAGCCGCTAGGATGAGAACCATCTCAGGCTGACAAAGGTGCATAGAAATGCTGTCAGTATGTCTGAAGGGAGAAATCTATCTTTAATAGAAAGGATGCAGAACAAATGGAGGAGGCAAAGGTGGAGCCCAAGAGGAATGGAGATGAGATCTCATGACTCCCTGGCTGTGGTCAAGGTCACTATTCCTGTGGCTTCCTCCCACTGTTTGAGAACTGCTCATTCTGGAGCTGTGAGAGCTCAGGTCCTCTCTCCCAGTTTCATTTCTCCAACTGCCTCTAGAGCTTGTTAAATCACGTTTACTCCATTTTACTTAGATCTCAAGTCATTTCTGATCGATTCCTAATCAGAAAGACAGCATGATCCTCCAAGCTATGTCTGTCTTTAATTGATTCTTTTTGATTAATATAAATCTCACTGACAATGTATTAAAAATATAATACAGAACCAGCAGAGTAGCTATGACTTCAATTACTTAAAAGTGTTCTTAACATTCCCAATTAGCTAATTGGATCTGTGTGTGATGGGAGGACATTAGAGGTTAGGGCTTTGAAACTGTGCAGCAGTACCACAGTAATAGGGGCAGCATCTGACTGTGCTTCAGACACATGGCTGTCCTTACTTAGGACAGCAGCCAATGGCTGCTTTTTATTTAAAGAATGGTAATTTTGAAGAGAAGGGAATTAAAAACACACAAAAAGATGACTCTTCAATAAAATAATTTTCATTGAAATAATACTTTAAAAGGACTGAGGAGGTTAGAAATGGTTCAGCCATTAAGAATGCTTGGATA